>NC_087202.1:64615724-64629445 GCF_015104395.2 Macrobrachium nipponense | reverse complement strand
GGAGACCTATTTTCCATCTTTAATACTAACCGGTCGTTTCAGATTCATGGGATTCCAACGTCGTGTTTAATTAACTTGGCTCTTATTGTTACCCAGACCCTTTTAGTTACAAATTCATTCAGTCTCTCCCGTAGATTTCATCCCATCGAATTAGTCTCAACCCTAATTTACCCTTAAACAGGTTTGAATGCGAGGAAGAAGTTAATGAGATGTTTGTGAATGTGTGTGTGTGTGTGTGTGTGTGTGTGTGAGGGTAAATGTGTAGTAGCGACGATGCGAGGAAGTAGACAGGAGCCTATTATGGCAGGAAGGATGGTAACGATTAGTTTGCATTGTGTGCGCGTGTGTTTAGGGGTGGGGGAGGGGATGGTGGGGGGGGGGGGGGGGGGGGGGGGGGTTGGGGGGGGGGCTGTTGTATGTGTGCGTGCTCCTCTTTTTGTATCGTAAAGACCCGTCCACACGGTCGAGCTTTGCTTGACGAATTCTGTTTGGTGTGACGTCAGATGCGGAGACAGCGGATAAGGTTCTGACTTTCGTCGCTTCTGAGGTCACATGAACAAAGTTCGTCTGGCAAAGTTAACTTACTGTTAGTCCGTCTAGCTGTGAAGACGGCCACTGATGGGTGGGTTCCTTAAGAAAATAAATATCCTGTGTGCTTTTGTTGACCAAGACAGTAAATTAGATAAAACTACCGTTTGCCTCAGCTAGGGCTGGAGAGAGAGAACTCGAGACGACAGGATGAAACAGTAATCTTCACCCAGCTGGGATGAAACCGTTCTCTCTCTCTCTCTCTCTCTCTCTCTCTCTCTCTCTCTCTCTCTCTCTCGTTAAGCAGTAATATTCTCTTAGAAATAAACCCCTTACAAAGAAAGTTGTAACTAAAGTGTCAGCAATTTGTATTTCTCAAGAACCTGATTTCGGGTATCTTGTTACTGCTCTTGATTGTGCGCTGAACTTAAAAAGGTTATTCGGTGTAATTGAAACTAATGGTATTGACTATTTACAGGGAATATTGCTAGCTTTACGTATTCAAACACTTTTCTATAATTTTAGATCTCTTCCTCTTATTTCTTTTTCTATTTTTATTTTAGCCTTGTCTTTACACCTTTTAGCTTACTATTATACTCCATTTATCGTCCTTACACCTTTTATCTCACTACCTTTTGTCTTACTATTATACTCCATTCATCGCCTTTACACCTTTTATCTCACTACCTTTTATCTTACTATAAAACTCCATTCATCGTCTTTACACCTTTTATCTTACTACCTTTTATCTTACTATTATACTCCATTCATCGTCTTTACATTTTTATCTTACTACCTTTTATCTTACTATTATACTCCATTCATCGTCTTTACATCTTTTATCTTACTACCTTTTATCTTACAATTATACTCCATTCATCGTCTGACAGAAGTGAGTGTGCGTGCATGTTGTCGGGACACTTCTCTAGCCAAAATTAGAACTGGTGTTCTTCAAGTGTGCAAATATTAACAGGAGGATACAAATACCACAAGTAAAAATAATGTAATTTATATACAAACTCAATACATGATTGCCGGAACCACTATAAATAAAAAAATAAACAATCACTCAAAATACGAATACAATAATTAGAGCAAAACACCCACACTATTAATTGAAGGAGCAAAACATACATTCTCCCAAATAAGATGGTCCCGAAAGAAAGGAGAAAATAACGGCTAGAAAGAAGCCTAGCAATCAACGAAATCAAGATGAACTAACAGATATAAAGTGGCCACGAGTTTTAATCCCAACAAAGATCCTTTTATTGATCCAATAGGACGTATGTGAGAGTCAAAGAAGAGGGAAGGTATGCCCCGCCATACTCCAAAAGTCTGCAGACTAAGGGCCAGACCTCCTCACCATAGGGCCACATCTCTCTGACGGCACAAAACGTAGGGACTTTATACCAGCTCATATCGAGGTCCCCCCGGCAAATACCGACCCAAGGATACAGGAAGATGAAGCAGCAGCGTTGCAACAGGCTCCAGGGATAAAGTAAGGTGAATCCTTGCAGGATAATGGAGCAAAATTGCTGTAATCCAAAATGTGTGGTACCAACACGTAGGCCTGAACTAGACTGCTTATCTAGTATAGGGCACAGGGACCTCCAAATACACCTCGGAATACTCCAAGGAAACCAAAAACAGGACTCTGAGAATAAACAGGCCGAGGATCAAAAACGGGAATGGGAATAACTGAATAACGTGGAGGAAGAAAACATAAAATCCAGGTAGGGATACTATAATAAATGGCAATTTAAGGTACACTAATGATAATAAATCAAAACTAAAAAAAAATAATAAAATAAAACGAAATAAAAAATGGCAGAGTTCTAACAATGTGTGTGGTGTGTGTTTGTATGTCTGTGCGTGGGTGTAGTACATCATTGCGCGCTTCCAGTACTTGCAATTAGTGCAATTAATGATTCTTCTTTATTCCTCCGCATCTGAAACTTATCTGCTTTTAGTTTTTCACAGTTGTGCTACTAGTATATTCTCTGGTATGTTCTCTGGTCAGAGTAAGATAACGTTTGTCTTCATAGAGCAGGCTATTGTCGGTTTCCCGTACTGCAGTTTTATTTCTTTTTATGTGATATTTATATCCATTTTCTTATAAATTGGTTAACTGTTTAAGTGACTATTTAGTATTATTATAGTCGTTATCTTTTATCACTGTTATCAAAGTCTCATAATTAACAATGATGAACGAGAACTGTTTGAAATGAGATTTGAGGTACATGGTCTTGTTTTGAAATATGATAATTCACTTTTTTTCCGTAAACAGCGAAAATTGCATGTAGGCTTACGTGTAGTAATATTAAAATATATGTCCAATGTTTTTCAACTATTTTGAAGGCACCACTACAATATTAACAAATGTAATTTGAATCATTTTTTATTTGCACTCTGATTACAGCTGTAATGGGGGCATAAAGCACAAATTAATTGAAACTCGTTGGACGGTAGTGTTTAGCGACAAATATCGTCAATGGCTATGTAATGCCATTGTTGGTATTTGTTGATTTTGGACTTTACTTTAACCGAGGCCGGTGATTTATACTGTTTTGTAGCATCCGTTCTTTCCAGGTTGTTGCCAAATTTATGAATCATCTTTAATAAGGTTATTGGTTTCCATTTACAGTTTCTTTTGTTGCCATTCAATGATAGTTGTGGATGTTGGTAAATCGCATTTTTATAGTTTGTGGGTGGACGGATGTTGCCGAAGTGAGATGTTTTCCTTTGTTATTGTTTTTATTTCTAAAATAAATCATTGTTTTGTTTTTTCGAAAAATTCAGGTACTTTTTCATTGGTCATGAATCTGTTATAGTGTTTATGGTTAACTTGCGAAGACCTTTGAACTGCTAAATTTGACTTCAAAGGTAACTTCAACACCGCATTTTTTGCTGACTGAGTGTTATCTTTACGGTAGATTCTTGTTGCTTTGTTTTCTGTGAATCTGTATACCTGCTATGCACCTTCTTGGAAGCTACCCTGAACGCCATTTTTTTATGATTTTGAAGGTGTTGATATTTGGGGGTAATTTTAAGGAATTATATAATATATTCTGATTGTAGTATTGTTTCCTTACCGGCTAATCAATGGCTTCGTAAGCATTTCCCCTCTTTTTATGATCTTCCATTTGAGAAGACTTGTATTTTTGTTTCATCACATTAAGTATGTACTCCGGGTTATGAAGTCAGCCATTGCTAGATAAGGGCACTACGTCGCAATCACAGTGTCCTGCCATTATACGAGAATTTTTGCTCTTATTCATCGTTGTCGGTTACTTACCTTTCCTAGTGTTCCTCGTTGGACGAGTGGTTTTCGCGCTCGGCTACCAATCCGATGGTTCTCGGCTCGGTTAACGCGGAATCAGAGGAGTTTATTTCTGGTGATAGAAATTCATTTCTCGATATAATATGGATCGGATCCCATAATAAGTTGTAGGTGCCCTCAGGGGATATCTTTCCTATTGGGCCTTGGGATCCATCACCATTATGGTTTATGCCTTTCCCAGGACCACTTCCATAACCTGGCAGGAAATCTACCTCTCTCAAGGTAAGCATCCTCTGAGGTGCCCTTAAGGGATAGTTTCCCTAGGGTTCCTTTTAGTCTCTCACTCCTGTAGCCATGGCCTTCCCCATGCCAGCTTCCATAGCCGGGCGGGAAATTTGCAGCCTAGTGATTGAGATAAGAAACTATTCACATTTTCTATAAAACATTTATATGCGAGGTTTTTAGCGGTCCAGGACACTGTTGAGGTTCTTTTCCCCTTTTCCCTTGTTTTTTTTTTTTTTTTTTTTTATTTTATAAGAAGGCTTTTGAGCAGATCTGGCATTAATAGGCATAGTCGGTCTTATATTGATTGATACGTTGAATAATACAAGTTTTGCACCTTTCAATTCTGAATTACATTACTGATACTGCAATTATTAATTTGGAAAATTCATACATATTTTGGGGGGTAAAATAAAATATCCTGTAATGATGTTGGTACTGATGAGAACATGAAACTATATCAAACTGTTGAGGTCGCTAGAATACCAAATGAAACCAGAAGGATGGAGTCTGCCTAGAATTGAATTTCTTTGACGTTTTCCGAATTTTCGTGTAATCATGGATTACTGCTGAGGCATTGACTATCAAAGGGGATGAAAGATGGTATTGGTTCGCAATTTGATAAGGCAGGATGGAAATGGTTCTGCAAATATTAATTCATGTGTTTGAGAGCAGTTCTGATCATCCGATATCGTGATTTAGTTAAACATTTGTATTCGGTAATTTATGCTAAGTCCCGTTTGCATTTATATATATATATATATATATATATATATATATAATATATATATATATATATATATATATATATATATATATATAAGTGCAAACGGGGACTTAGCATAAATTATCGAATACAAATGTTTAAACTAAATCACGATATCGGATGATCAGAACTGCTCTCAAACACATGAATTAATATAATATATTAATTTATATATAATATAATATATATATATATCATATTATATATTATATATAATATTATATTATATAAATAATATATACGGTGTGTATATATTATATATATATATATATACACATGCATATTATATATATATTATAATATATAGATATATATAATATCATATATATATATATATATATACAAATGCATATATATATATATATATATATATATAATAATATATATAATATATATATATTATTCTACACATGCTATATATATATTATATATATATATATATATATATATATATATATATATATATATATATATATATATATATATATATATATATAGGCTTCTAAAATGAATTTGACTTTATTACCTTTATGCTTTTGTCTGGTGCATGCTATGCTGTGATTATATATTTAACATCCCTTTTTATAACTCATGTCCTTTATAGCATATGCGTATATATTAGTTGGTAAAATCACTCAACAGCTCGACCCTCGAGATTCTCGTCGTTAAGGGGAGAAAAGTCACAAGTAATTAAATCCTTCAAAAGTGCGACGTTGAAAATATATTTCAACTTTCAAGCCTGGTACGTAAGGCGATGTATATATTTATTTAAAGAAATTTCCTGAAACTGGATATCCATGTATTTTGATTCCTCCCAAATACGCCGTTCACCATCATGTTGGTCCATTATATTAGCAGAATGGCCTATTTATTTGATTGAGGGGCACACAGTATGAAAATGAATGCATAAAGCCCAAGCATCGATGTATACGTATTCATTCATCGTTGTGATTCTTTGTCGACTGTGGCATAGTTATATTTTGCCTATCACCCACACCTCACCTCCGATCTTCATCCCTTGTGCTCATCAGAAAGGTGCCACTCCCTGTTTCATATTTTTACCGTTCTTTATTAATATAATAACTTGCTCGTGCTCCATTCCCTTTAAATCCACCCCAGCACCCACACGCACAAGTCCCCTTGCTTAGTCCCTTCGTTCGTCTGCCTCATCCTCCTAAGCATTGGGAAAATCTTTATTGTTGGAATTGGTTCAGAAGGGAGGGAATGCAATGCCTCTGTGGGTTCAACGATCTCTCTCATACATTCAGAGTAAGACTTAAATTCAGCCAGGCCATGAGTGGTCCTCAACGTTTCGGGAAATGGATTTCCGATGTTTCTCAGATTTTCTTGCCTTTGGCGATGGCGTATAGAGAGATATTGTTGTCTCTATTCTTCGTTTTTGTATTTATTAGAAATGACACTTATTTAGCGTGATTTTGTATCCATCCCTATCCAGGTGTTTACTGCAAAGATGGTTAAAATTGTATTTCATTGTAAGAGGAAGATAAGCTTAAGCGTTACCTCTTAAGCACAAACCACAAATAGTAGACTTCATGCTGTCCTGTCCCTTTTATCGAAATTATGTTGATAAATATAGTAGAGAGCACAGGGATTAGTTACGAGATGAACGTCCCGAGCGGTTTCGCGATATTTGAAAACATCCAGGTACAAGGTATGTTAGAAGAAAATAACTCCAGTATGTGTGTGTAGTCCATCAGCTGCAATTTTAGTTGGGAAATGTGTTTTACATTAATTTGCTGTGGAACGAATGAAATAAATTAATCCTATATGAATGTAAAGAAAAATCGGCCATTGCCTTGGAACTTGTTTTTCTCAGAAGTGCTGCAATTTATATCTGATAAAGCAACGTATTTCTTTCTCGTAAATCTCAAGAATGTTATGGCAATACCCTCATGATTTATATTTTATTTGCCTTGAATGCCTTTTATAAGTATATTCCAGTTGCGAGGATATTCTGAAACTCATAAAAGAAAGGATTTACAAGTTCGCCTATGTCTCGTATATTTAAGTTCTTGATATCGTCGGCAGCAGTATATCTCACCTGGTAGGGTTTAATGGGGTAAGTGGTCTCTACTTGCATAGCCTGATGTATTTGGGAATAAAGGATTCAGTAACGTATTTTGGGCCTCCTTCAGGAGACGGAAAAATCAGAATTTGTTTAATTTTCCTAGTGGCAAAGTTTCTATATCGTAATGGAAACTGTATCGGAATTTGTAAAACTCTAATTACAAGATACTCAGGAATCCCAGCGTTAATGTATCGTGCTTCCTTTTGTGTATAGCAAACTCGGTGTTTCTGGAGAAATCCGGATTGAAATTAAATATTCCATCGTGAATACAATACCAGCGACAACACACATTTCGAGAAACCGACGCCGTAAATTTATGTGGAATATGAAGACGATGCTGAGATGAATACTGTCTTGGTACTGTTCGTCTTTAAGTGACCAGAGACGAACGGACCCAAGAATGTTTCCATGTTGAAATGTTCGCTCTTTCTAAAACGATTTTAGTTTTCTGTAAAATAAAACTACTGAGATGGCTTTGTCTGTCCGTTCCCAGATCTTAAAGGCTACCGAGGCTAGAGGGCTGCAAATTGGTATGTTGATCATGCACCCTCCAATCATTAAACATACGAAATTGCAGCCCTCTATCCTCAGTAGTTTAAATTTTATTTAAGGTTAAAGTTATTCATGATTGTTTGTCTGTCACCGATAGATACCAACAACACAGACCACCAACGCGCCGTGACTGAGGGTTTCATTGGTGCGCGGCTGAGATTTCCATGGGCCATGGCTGAGAGTTTCATACTTCATTTTATGCTGTACTGAAAACTCGATTGCGTTATAGAAACTTCGGTGCATTTTTTTTATTTGCTCACAACCCTACCGAAACGTTTTACGCATTATATTTACATAGAAGCTGATACACTTGGTTTTAGAAGACCATAGAATATATCAAAGACTATAGTTTTTATGTTTCACCTGTCTATGGTCCCAAATATTTTTCCACGATATGAAGATTAGTTTCGTACTTTATTGTTTCGTTCTTTTACATCAGAAATGAATGTTATGAAACAGATATAGTCATCACTATCATTAACCTTTGCTTTAATCATCATAGAAATAACTGGTTCAGTGCAGTCCGATTTCACCAATACTGGAGTTAATTAGAGATACGGTAAAGCGTAACTTTTGTTGAGTGTTGATTAGGCCATTATTATTGAATAACTTCCCTATTCAGTTCAAGTTGTGTGTCCGGCTGGCGAACATGGAGGTATTGGATATGGCAGTTTCCGTGAATTGCTTTCCTCTTTCTCTTTCTCTCTCTCTCTCTATCTCTCTCTCTCTCTCTCCTCTCTCCTAAGAAGAAGAAAGAAGAAGAAGAAGACCTGAATACGAGTGGCATTTAAATATATAGGGACGGGGAAGCAACTGAGAGAGAGGAGAGGAGAGACATGAGAGAGAGAGACGAGAGAGAGAGAGAGAGAGAGAGAGAGATGCAGTGAAGCTCTCTTTTTCTTGCGTAGATATCTTGTAACGCATGCATAATTGCGCAGCCAAAGTTTTTAGCAAGTTTCGTCGACTAATGCAGAAATATAGGAATTTGGAAAATTTTCAAAGAATAAGCACATCCGTCACCAGTTTCCCAATGATGAGTTTGTTCCACAGCTCAACGAGTGCCGTCAATTGACAAGTGACAGCCATTTCCCGAAGTATCTGTCATAGATATCTCCTAACTTCTGCCATCGAGCCATTTTGTGTCCTTGTGCTTTCCAGTGCATTTCTGTTTGCATAAACAATGTAATTGATTAGACTGCTTTGCATTAAAGCGAGTTAACAATCTATTATATTTTTTGAATATTTTATTAATATTTTGATTGCCAAAATTTGTCAAGTGTAAATGTTAATTACGTCACGTATTCAGCTTAAATTTGACTTAGTATGTGTGCGGTTTTTTGTTTTTAGAGTTCTTTGAGAATTGAACTGAAGTTTTCATAGAATTTTTGCATTATATCTGTCACCAGCTTACTCAAAAACACATTTGCAGATTAGGAAAATATGGCCTCTTTCATTGCTAGGTCTATATACAGATTGTCGACTTAGATGTGGAAAATTAAATAAAAATTTAACCTTGTCTGACACGAAAAAAGGCCTCAGGAAATGGCCTTCAACTTTAATTTTGCGTGACTTGTGTAAATATTTTGTTTATAAAAGTTTCGTTAGGTTTTTATGGTTGCCTACGTTTCTCATCTGTCAATGAGTACTTTAAATGGCACTCTTTTATGGAGGTAGTGTGCCTTGATCGTTTGTAAGCCTTTGGTCATTTTTGTTTAATATACCCTCAGTATTGTTTTCTACTTTAATTAAATTTGGGGAACGTGAACGACATGGTAACAATGCAAGTCTATTTCATGGTCGTGAAATTGTATTATCTTTGGTGTACTACATTCCACGATAATTGCCAAATCTATTGAACAGAGTAAGCTCATTTTAAGGGTTATTTTAAACTGTTTGACTGTGTGTAAGTTTCACAAATATTTTTTTATTAGTTCTTGTGAATATTGAAGCCTATACTTCCCAAAATAGGTGATGTTTACTTATCCTTCATTTCTTAAAGATTATCTGTCATTACTTACTGGCATAAATATGAATTTCAAACATTATGTTTCCGTTCATGAGTAAAGTCCTCTTATTTATTAATGGCATGAATTGTTTACGGATTAGAGATATCTCTTTGGGATACAATGATGATTGTAGACAATTCTCTATAATTACAATTTATATGTTTTTTATTGTTGGTTTCAGTTTCAGTGGTCGAGGATCCTTTTCCTTCTGGCATTTAGTAAGAGTATTCATTTATTAGTCTGATGCTAGATTAGCATGAAGACGATTTTTGATTGAATGATCAAATTTGAGTCCAATTTTCATTTGATGAAGAAACGCGATGCATCTGCAACTGGTCACACTTGTCTCTTGGTACAAATCTGATCTTCACTATTCCCGATTCCATGGATTTTATTGTATGGTTAAAATCGTGTATGTTTGATGTGTTTTTCCTTTTTAGTTGTCTTATGAACAAATCTCTTTTTGCCTGTACCTGCACACTGGACTTGAACTATCATATGAAACAAATATATTTTTATTGCAATATATGCAATTTTTTATGTACCTTACAGCCGAGAACTTCATTTTGTACGAATATGCCTGTCTGTACGGTTATTTGTAAAGGAAAACCTTCGAAAGACGCGTTGGAGACAACACAGACGGATATTGTTGCTCAGGCAAGAAAAATTCAGCAGAATTTCTTTGAAATTCTTTACAATACGCTTGTTAATCTTCTCTCTTTTCTCTCGCTTTCTCTCTCTCTTCTCTCTCTCTCTCTATCTCTCTCTCTCTCTCTGCAATTTAGGCGTTCCATAAGAATGGATTCGAAGCATTCTTGGAAACTGAGTTGAATCTTTAGTCCGTCGCCCTCCTCTCAACTACACCCTCTTACTTCGTTTTGTGTGTCTAAAGATTCCCTTTAGTATCCATATTATAATTCCAATTTTGCACTTTTCTGTTATTCATCATTCTACGTGCATCTGTTGCTGCCCGTAAAATACGATATATTCGCAGGTTTCTCTCTCTCTCTCTCTCTCTCTCTCTTTCCAATACCGGTTCTTCACGAGATTGTTTGGTTAGAGCGTCAAGGAATGCCGGGACGAGATGTACCCCTGCATTTACGGTAACTTGGTATTTGACATTTTTGCTTCTTTGGACTGTCTGACTTTCCGGCATTCTGTCGTTTGAGGGGAGGGCGACAAAATTTATTATTATTATTATTATTATTATTATTATTATTATTATTATTATTATTATTATTATTATTATTTCGATCTATCAAGGCCATCATCCTATTATTTGACTGGGTGGATTTTATAGTATGGGGTTCCAGGTTAAATCCTGCCTTCTTAGGAGTCCATCACTTTTCTCACTATGTGTGCTGTTTCTAACTGCAAATCTTCTGCATGAGTTCTGGAGCTACTTCAGCATTTAGTTTGTCCAGGTTCCTTTTCAGGTATCTTGGGATGAGCCTAGTGTTCCTGTATTATGTGTACAATTTCCACTGCCATGTCCCATATCCTTCTTATTTCTTTTTTCAGGTCTTGATGCCTATAAATTTTTAGCTTACTCGGGGAGTAAGCATAAAAACTACTCTGTTGTTGTTGGCGGGGGTGGGGGGTGGGGGTGGGGGGGGTGGGGGGGGGGATAAGTAGGAAGTTCTACAAAGGTGTCTGAAAAAGAAGTTTCGCTAGAGTTAAAGATACAGAATTTTTAGGGTAGGATATTTGTGATTTATTTATTAGAATGAAAATGTAAAGAATGAATAATGTGCATATTAAACAGTACAGAAAAATTATTTCTGATAAAATATATCGTAATTTTTTCATTTTCGTTGGTGAAACGACGGGCTGTCTGTCCTTATATTTTAGCACGTTTTAATTTATTTGATATACTGAATTTAGAGGCTATATTTCTGTTCAATTATTTTGTGTATCCACTTATAACTGAGGATATACTAACGCATTTGTGTCCATTTTATTGTTTATTGTTGTTGATATCAGTAGCACTAATATGAGTATTAATTACAAAGGCCACTTCACGTTAAGTTAGGAATATAATGTTTGCAACATACACATCATTGGATAGTCTTGCACGCATCATGTGTAAGCTGGAAGTCAGATCACGCCTTGTTCTCTTTCTTTCTCTTCTACTTTGGTGTCCCATGGTATTGCGACATCAATGAGTGATACTTTCTTGATTTTGTCAATCAATGTCACATCTGGTCTATTGGCACGTATCCCCCTCTGTTCTGATACCATGGTCCCGGAGGATCTTTGCCTGATCGTTTTCTATCACTCCCTCAGGTTGCTGTTCATACCACCCCCCCCCTTGTTACTACAAGCTAGCTGGTGTCTTGCACAGGCTCCAGTGGAGGGCTTTTCCTTCTGAATCATGTCTCTTTTTGTACTGGTTCTGTGTAAGTGGCGGACATTCACTTGCCATGTGGTTTATGGTCTCCTTTTTCATATTGCACTCCCTGCATATGGGTGAGATATTTCCATCTATCGTTCTTCGAACATACTTCTGGGTCTTCGTCTCCTATTATCAGTCCTTCTTCCCATGCACTCCTTAGCCACTGGTTTTCAGGTATTGCCCCAGTGCTCTGCTCTCGATGTTGACACAGTTCTCTATGCTTAGTAGTCTTCTCCCTCCTTCCTTTCTTGTTATGTATATCCTCTTGGGTGTAGTGCTTTACGTATTGCATGTGTTTCCTAGTTTTCTGGTCTATACTGCAGATGCGCTGTATCTGATTACTGGTACTGCACATGTGTTTATGATTTTCATCATAGTTCAACTCCATTATCACCTAAAGTCTCTGCATATATTCTTTCTTAATCATGTCCTTCATCTCTTGGTGTTTTATATCCTCTCTCTCTGTTATTCCCAGGTATTTTTATCCTGTCTCGTCCATGTGTTTGATACTGTTTCCATCTGGTAGCTTTATATCTTCAGTCCTTGTCACTTTTGCCTTTTTGTATTTTGACCAAAGCACATTTTCTATTCCAAACTCCATCCTGATGTCCCCAGATACAATCCTTACAGTCTAGATTAGGGTATCTATTTCCTTGATGCTCTTACCATACAGCTTGATGTCGTCCATGAACATCAGATGGTTAATTCTGTTGCCTCCTATCTTGAGTTGGTACCCTGCACCCATCTTCTGCAGTACTTTTGGTTGGGCATAGTGTTTGTATCCTCTAGGTAGTTGTATAGCCTTTCACTGATGATACCTGTTAGTAACTTCCCCAATTGACTGGGTAGGCAAGTAGTAGTCCTGTAGTTTACTTGCTATATTTCCCTTGTTCTTGCCTTTCTGTATTAAGGGCATTCTCCCTGTGGTCATCCATTTGGGTGCATGGTGGTTTGTCATACAATGCTGGAGTTGTTCGGCTATTCATGGGTGTTAGGTCCTTGAAGTTTTTGAGCCAGTATACATGGACTTCATTGGGACTTGGGGTTTTCCAGTGGGGTATTTTCAATAGTTGGTGTCTGATTGTGTCCGTTGTGATCTCGGTGATTCTTTGTTTTATTCCAGCCTTGACCTCTTGGAGCCATGTTGCATGTTTGTTGTGTGATACTAGATTGCTCTATGTTTTTCCAGAGCCTCTTACTTGGTTCGACTTCAGGAAATTCCTGGTGGTTGTCTTCCCCTCTTAGTTGGGTTTATAGTATTTTCTGGTTGGTTCCGAATAGTTTGTTCTGTTAGTATCCTTTATTCCTGTTCATGTACCATTGGGTGTTATATGCTTTGGCTTTAAGCCTCTGCTTTATATCTTCTGTTGTGTTGTTTAGTCGCTTCTCCTGTACTCTGTATTTCTCGTTCACTTCCTCCTTTGTTTTCTTGCTTCTTAGCGTCTTTTCTGCCATCTCTTTCAGTTCACTCAAGCCAGATCTCATCACCATGATTTGTTTTTCCAGGCACCTTTTCCAAGGCGGTTGCTGTTTTGGTTTCTGTTGGGTTGGTTGTGATGGTGGTGTTGGTGATGGTATCCCCATGAGTTCTGCTACTAGTCTTGCTCCTGCATATGCCAGGTTATTTGTGTCTGTGATACTTGTGATGTGCATTGGTCTCATTATCCCATTAACTTCACTTATTATTATTATTATTTATTATTATTATTATTATTATTATTATTATTATATTGTTTGTTATTTTATTATTCAAAATAAGGTAAGATTTGTGGAATTTAGAACTCGAGGAGAATCTTGAAGGTGAAATTTTGAGATTTATTGTC
>NC_087202.1:64565724-64605724 GCF_015104395.2 Macrobrachium nipponense | reverse complement strand
ATATTTGTTATATCCATTCTTGATTACCTTACATTTGTTAAAAACAAGAGGAAAGGTCAGCTTCAATAAAAGGAGAGAGAGAGAGAGAGAGAGAGAGAGAGAGAGAGAGAGAGAGGGAGAGAGAGTTAGGTTACTCTCTCTCTCTCTCTCTCTCTCTCTCTCTTTCTATGTCTGATCATTCAAAGAACGTTTTATACATCTCGTGGAATATTGCTAGTAGGTCTTCCTGTCAGTTCATCATTACTGAGAATGAATCAGAATCGACCGCATGAGTCAGCAAGACCTGTTGCTTCCAGTTTCAATCTTTTCTTGGATTTTCCATTCCTTTAATCTCTTTGCTCCTCCGATTGACTTCATTTCGTATATTTGCGGTTCTCGATGGAAATTTCGGGTAATTCACCCTTTTAGTCACATCCTTCATTCACCCTAAGCGTTGAATGGGAGTGGCTGTCCGAGGGCTCCCGTCTGACCGGAATGGGTAGGAACGAAGGTTTTTGAATAATTTTTAGAAATGGGAGGTATGATTCATATGTATGTATGTTGTGTATATATATATATATGATTATTATATATATATATTTTATATATATCTATATATATATATATATATATATATATATATATATATATATATATATATATATATATATCATATATGTATATATGTATAATGTGTGTGTGTGTTTGTAAATATACATGTATATACATATACACACACACACACACACACACATATATATATATATATATATATATATAGATATATATATATATATATATATATATATATATATATATATATATGTATATATATAAAGAGAAAGAGAGAGAGAGCTGGGGATTAGAATAACGTTTGCTTAAATTGGTCTTGAGAACGTAACGTGTTCCAAGAGAAAATTGAATTGAAAAGAATTTTTTTTTCTTTTAAGGAACGAGAAAATGATAGCACCAGACTACAGCGATAAAATGTAGTGTTGATATTATGTAAGATCTTGATGAGAGCATGAGTTGTGGGTAAGTACTCCATTAAAACAAAATGTAATTAACTTAATTTAAAAAGTGGTACTAGAAGTAAGGAGAGAGAGAGAGAGAGAGATGAGAGAGAGAGAGAGGAGGAGAGAACGAGAGAGAGAGAGAGAGAGAGAGAGAGAGAGAGAGAGAGAGAGCTTAAAGGGAACTGGTAGAGAAAAAGAGAAGGATATTACTTTCTTGGAGGACTTATTAGACCGCCTTCCGAAGTTGGATTAGCTTAATTTGGCCACGAACCATGAAAAGATGAGAGCTTTCTGCCCAGCGTCCTTGAGACATTGAAACTTAATCGACGTTACCTTTTTTAGCGTCGATGACAAAGAATTTTTTTTAAAGAGAATTAACAAGAAATATTTACGATGTATGAAAAGCCCTTGTTTTTTAGGTCAGTAATGCAGTTTTTTTTTAACTTATTTGAAACAACTTACTTACAAAACTAAACTTATTATTCTTTTTATACACAAACACTACCAAAAATTATCAAATTGGACAATACGCAAAATCTCATTGTGGTTTAAAAAATGAGAGATAAATCCGTAGGAACTGTATGTACTTGTGAAAGTTAAATTAAGTGTTATTTGTTATCACCAAAACCTCCGACAAAGCTTTACTTTCATTTGTCAAGTTGGATACGGTAGGCTCGGAAGGCTTGGGCTTCCTGGAACCAATTTGCTTGAGTAGGTTCAACTAGAAAAAATGCACCATGTATGAACTTTGAAACTTTAGCTAATTCTACTTTTCCTCTCTGTCTCCTCATTCATACGTCACCGAATTTTAATTTGCTTTTTTTATAATGTCCAAGTAACTGATAGATGGAAGGTAGTAAGATGTGTAGTAGGAATGTAATAGTGCAGAAAAGAGTTATTTTTATTATTATTATTATTATTATTATTATTATTATTATTATTTTTTTTTTTTTTTTTTTTTTTTTTTATTTTTTTTTTTTTTTTTTTTTTTTGCTCTATCACAGTCATCCAATTCGACTGGGTGGGATTTATAGTGTGGGGTTCCGGGTTGCATCCTGCCTCCTTAGGAGTCCATCGCTTTTCTTACTATGTGTGCCGTTTCTAGGCTCACACTCTTCTGCATGAGGCCGGCCCGGGAGCTACTTCAGCCTCTAGTTTTTCTAGATTCGCTTTTCAGGGATCTTGGGATCGTGCCTAGTGCTCCTATGATTATGGGTACGATTTCCACTGGCATATCCCATATCCTTCTTATTTCTATTTTCAGATCTTGATACTTATCAATTTTTTCCCTCTCTTTCTCTTCAACTCTGGTGTCCCATGGTATTGCGACATCAATGAGTGATACTTTCTTCTTGACTTTGTCAATCAACGTCACGTCTGGTCTGTTTGCACGTATCACCCTATCTGTCCTGATACCATAGTCCCAGAGGATCTTGCCTGATCGTTTTTCTATCACTCCTCAGGTTGGTGCTCGTACCACTTATTACTGCAAGGTAGCTGATGTTTCTTGCACAGGCTCCAGTGGAGGGCTTTTTGCCACTGAATCATGCCTCTTTTTGTACTGTTCTGTGCAAGCGCCGGGCATTCGCTTGCTATGTGGTTTATGGTTTCATTTTTCGTATTGCACTTCCTACATATGGGAGAGATGTTATTTCCATCTATCGTTCTTTGAACATATCTGGTTCTTAGGGCCTGATCTTGTGCCGCTGTTATCATTCCTTCAGTTTCCTTCTTTAGCTCTCCCCTCTGTAGCCATTGCCATGTGTCTCGCTGGCTAGTTCTTTGATCTGTCTCATGTATTGTCCGTGCATTGGTTTGTTGTGCCAGTCCTCTGTTTCTGTCTGTCATTCTCCTGTCTCTGTATATTTCTGGTCTTCGTCTACTTTTATTAGTCCTTCTGGCATGCTCTTTAGCCACTCGTCTTCACTGGTTTTCAGATATTCCCCCACAGTGCTCTGTACTCGGTGTTGACGCAGTCCTCTATACTTAGTAGTCCTCTCCCTCCTCCTTTCGTGTTATGTATAGTCTGTCCGTATTTGCTCTTGGGTGTAGTGCTTTGTGTATTGTCATATGTTTCCTGGTTTTCTGATCTATGCTGCGGAGTTCTGCCTTCGTCCATTCCACTATTCCTGCGCTGTATCTGATTACTGGCACTGCCCATATGTTTATGGCTTTTATCATATTTCCGGCATTAAGTTTTGACTTGAGTATCGCCTTGAGTCTCTGTGTATATTCTTTCCTGATCGTGTCCTTCAATCTCTTGGTGTTTTATATCCCCTCCTTCCATTATTCCCAGGTATTTGTATCCAGTCTCATCTATGTGTTTGATGTTGCCCCATCATCGGTAGCTTTATCCCTTCAGTTCTCGTTACTTTGCCTTTTGTTATGTTGACTAAGGCACATTTTTCTATTCCAAACTCCATCCTGATGTCCCCAGATACATCCTTACAGTCTGGATTAGGTTATCTATTTCCTTGATGCTCTTACCATACAGCTTGATGTCGTCCATGAACATCAGATGGTTGATTCTGTTGCCTCTTTTCTTGAGTTGGTACCCGGCATCCATCTTCTGTAGTACTTTTGTCATGGGAATCATGGCTACTACGAAGAGTAGTGGGGACAGTGAGTCGCCCTGGAAGATCCCTCTCCTGATATTAACCTCTGCTAGTCTTATTCCAGAGCTTGTAAGTATTGTATTCCAGTTGCGCATTGTATTTTTGAGGAAGCTGATGGTGTTTTCCTCTGCCCCATATATTTTCAGGCATTCTATTAGCCATGTGTGTGGTTTCATGTCGAAGGCGTTTCTTATAGTCTATCCATGCCATGCTTAGGTTGGTTTTCCTTCTCCTACTGTTTTCTTCATTACCATTTTGTCTATCAGGAGCTGGTCTTTTGTGGCCCCTACACTTCCTTCTGCAGCCTTTCTGTTGGTGGGGGATGGTGTTTGTCTCCTCTAGTAATTGTATAGCCTTTCACTGATGATACCTGTTAGTAACTTCCACATTATTGGTAGGCAGGTGATAGGCCTGTAGTTACTGGCTATATTTCCCTTTCTCTTGTCTTTTTGTACTAAGGATGTTCTTCCTGTGGTCATCCATTTGGGTGCATGGTGATTTGAGATACAATGCTGGAGTTGTTCTGCTATTCGTGGGTGTAGGGCCTTGAAGTTTTTGAGCCAGTATCCATGGACTTCATCGGGACCTGGGGCTTTCCAGTTCGGCATTTTCTTTAGTGTGTCTGACTGTGGTCTGTCGTGATGTCTGTGAATCTTTGTTTTATTCTCCCTGTTTCTTCTTCCTTGACTTCCTGGAGCCATGTTGCATGTTTGTTGTGTGATACCGGATTACTCCATATGTTTTCCCAGAGTCTCTTACTTTGTTCGGCTTCAGGAATTTTCTGGGTGGTTGTCTTCCCTCTTAGTTGACTGTATAGTCTTTTCTGGTTGGTTCCGAATAGTTTGTTCTGTTGGTATCCCTTATTCCTGTTCATGTACCGTTGGATCTTATGTGCTTTGGCCTTAAGCCTCTGTTTTACATCTCTATTGTGTTGTTTAGTCCCCTTTCTTGTACTTTGTATTTCTCGTTGAGTTCCTCCCTTATTTTCTTGCTTCTTAGCCTTTTTTTCTGCCATCTCTTTCAGTTTACTCAAGTCAGATCTCATCACCATTATTTGCTTTTCCAGGCGCCTTTTCCAAGGAGGTTGCTGTTTTGGTTTCTGTTGAGTTGGTTGTGCTGGTGGTGTTGGTGTTCGAATCCCCATCAGTTCTGCTACTAAACATACTCCTGCATATACCAACCTTATTTGTTTCTGTGATACTGGTGGTGTGTATTATGCCCATTATTTCATTGACCTCACTTGTTTTCTCCCTTAATTTCTTGGTGTGTAGGCTTTCATGGAGGGGATCCTTGTTCTCTCTGTATCTGCTCCATCCATTGTCTAATCTTTTCTACCCATTCCGTCCTCTCTGTTACTTCGTCGGTGTTTCTTTGTGTGTCGTTTGATACCTCATCCTCCCTGTCGTCTTCTGTGGCATCGTCTCTCAGTTCGTCTTCGTGTAATTCGTTGTCGTGTGATATTTCCCTTTCTAGTTTTCTTCTCTTTCTGTTGGGGAGAGCCAGTTCTTTTTCTTTATGTTCCTTACTTGATCTGCCAGCCTCTGCTCTGTTTGGGGGGTGTTATTCCTCTCATTCCAGATGTTGACCAATCTTCTTCTATACCTCTCTCGTCGGGTTGCTTCTTATGTAGCATCTCCATATTTCCTTATTTTCTTCTCTAGTCCATTTCTTCCTTTTTGCTTCTGTAGCTCCAATCTCAGGCTGTTGATTACTTTCGTTGTGGTGATCAGTTGCTGGATGACGACCTCCAAGTACCTGACCGTCTTCCCCTTCAATTGGGTTGAATACCTGGTTGCCGGACGAAGCTCCTCTGTTGCCAGAGGTTCCATTTACGTCGTTGTCGTTTATTCCTTCATTTCTTTCCATCATTGCTGAGTTTTGCTATTTAACCCATAGCTGGACCCTACCCATCAGAGATAGGTACTCATTTACAGCTGAGTAGACTGAGGAAATTATGGTAAAGATCCTTTCCCAAGGAATCAACGCCGAGGAGAGCGGTCACCCATCCAACGACTGACCAGCCCCAATGTTGCTTACTTATTGACTTAAGTCCATTGAGGACCTAACCCACTCCTCACGGCGCCACATATTATTATTATTTTATTATTATTATTATTATTATTATTATTATTATATTATTATTATTAATATCTTGTTCAGATGTCTTCAAATTCCTCAGTTATGTATTATATATATATATATATATATATATAATATATATATATATATATATATATATATATATATATATATATATATATATAGTGTGTGTGTGTATGTAGGATGTATGTGTAACAATAAGAAAGGATAATTCACATCTCTGTATTCACATGACAATGCATGATTTGAAGTACTGGACTGCAATCTCATGAAATTCAGGTGTATGGATGAGTATTATGAGCAGGTGAGAGAGAGAAAAGGTGTTGCATTGCAATACTGTTTTGTTCTTAGTTGTTATATATCGTAGATCACGAATCCAGATAGTTTTTAGCTTTAAACATGAAAAAATCGTTACATACTCATTATCTTCCATGTTTTAAGTGGCTGGATTTTGTATTACGCTCTTTCTCCCTAGAGCTCTGTGTCACCACCCCCTCTTGTGTTTATATCCTTTCTCTCCATGTGTATCTTCATTAATTAAGTGATAAAAAAAATAAGGTTTTAAATGTCCTTTGGGTGGCCGGCTTCAAAGTGAAAGAAATCCTGATATCTGAATGAACGCCAGCTTCCGAGAATGATGATGGGGTTTACATTTTGTTTTGTTTGTTTGTTTTTTCTCTTCCCTTTGTAGATTTTAAATTCAAAGTTCATTATATTATGTAGCTTAGTTGTTTTATGTAATGAAGAACTTCGCCTCTTTTTAACAACAAATTAGTTGGTCTCGGTGACTTTGCGCTTCATTTTTTTTTTCTGTAGAATTCTTCATCTATCTCTTTACTGGACATGTTCTGCTTTTTCAAGATGTCTTTATTTATAAATTGAAATACTATATAGTTATATATGTATGCTATGTACAAACAATATGTATTGAATGTTTGGAACTGACAGTGTAACAATAAAATCCCTTAACCCCGAGATAGCCGTTGTTGTTATGGTATTGTTTGAGTCAGTCACTGTAGTGGTGGAGCAGCTGTAGTGGATGTCTAGAAATAGGCACTGAATTTCCTTAGGGATTCAGTGTAGTTCTTTACAATGCACCATATTTTGTCTTTGGATTGTTTCAAAATACAGCGATGGATTCAACGCGGGAAGCACGTTTTGTGAATAAACGTTGGCATCTTCCAGCACCGTCGGAGTTATTCGTGACAACAAGAAAGGCAATTGATGTAACGTTACCGTATTTCGTAAAGTCGGCGGTTCGAGGTGTAGTATATGCCATTCTCCAAATAGTCACTTCCGTCCTTGAAGCAGATTTAATTAGCACTGCCTCCAATTTCACGATGTGTGGGTTAGGTTATGATCGCAAATTTGCATCACTAATTATTGTATTCATTTAAATAACACCAGAAAAAATATTAAAGGCACTGTCATTATTATTTATATACTCTTTTGATATATTTATTATATGTGGATAGTTAAGAATATATTTTAGGAGACGGTTTTGCAGAAATGTGAATTCTCTCAAGATTCTTCGCTGAAGTCTTCATCCTGCCGTTGACCCAATTAATGAAATTGATCCCGGATAGTCGACTTCAACCGGTCTTCGGAAAACGGATTATAAAACTAATATTTTTCTTCTTTCACTGTTGGCGGTATTCTGCTGTTGTTGTTGCTGTTGCTGTTGATTGCATCAAGAAAGTAAAACGTTGGATAGGATCACTTGAGTTTTATTGAACGCCTTTCATTTCCACTCTGAGATTTAGCGGGACAATTATTTTGTGATTAATCTAGAATATGTTTTCCGAAGTAAAAAAACTACGCATACAGGAAGGAAGTTAATTATTTGTCTTTGTTGTTGGCGATTTTCCATTCTTTTGGTTTCCAAACGAATACAAAGTTCATTCGCTTTTAGATTCTTATCGGTATTATTTACCTCCACTGTCAATGTAAAATTGTTTTCCTATTACTCTTCTCATTTTATTATAATTAAAACTGAATCTATTTTGGTAATTTCGAAGATGCAAATTTGATGTGGTGAAAATTCTCAGAGTTTAAAAAGAATCTATATTTTTTTAAGATAGTTCCAAATATCACTTATCAGCTAGCTTCCTTTTTTATTTATGTGACCTGACTCACTCCTTCTCAGTTTGAGGTCCGGCTGTGAACCGATTATTCATTAACGGTTCGAGATGGTTCCCTGTCTGTCACAATGTTGCATACTACCAAGTTTCAGCAGGCAGGTCATCAACAAGCCATAGATACTGCACCACTTTCATCTCATTCATATGAACTCGTACAGTTGATGAAATGTAATTGAGGTCAACTTGAGCTTTACTTAAACGATGTACGATATTGATATGCTGTTGTGAAAGGGAAGTGGGAGGTGAAAAAAAAATAAAATGTTCTCTCGTCTCAGGTTTTAAAGCATGAATGTAAGCGGGGCCTGATAGCCTGATTGTAAGTATTTTTTATTATTCTTCTTTTTTATTTTTCCTTGTTTTTTATGCATTTTACTCTAAGTTTCATTCTGTTGGTTATTTTCATATAGATATCTCTGGCTTTTGACTACCGTATTTTTCCGATTTTCTTCACATTCCATCATATCTTTCAGTTACATGATTTCTCCTCATCACTTTTCTCTTCAATACTTATTTTCATTTTACCAGTGTCATCCAATTCTTAGATAAGATTCTTTCTACTGTAGTACCCGACTCTCTCTCTCTCTCTCTCTCTCTCTCTCTCTCTCTCTCTCACACACATTTACGCCACATACCATTTTCGTTACTCATTATTCAAAAGCCCTAAAATGACGTTTAAGAATGGTTGAGGTCGGTTGTCTGCCCCAAATAAATCAAGGTTTTCCCTTGGTTTATGTATGTACTTACATTTATGAAGAGAGTACATAACGTGCCAATAAATGGGGAACGTTGGATCCATGAGAGCGACCTTGTTTCAGGTCTTAGGGAACCAAATAATTCGTGCTGGCACGAAAGTGGTTAACTCACGCGCGTAGATAAAAGATGTGATCAAGGGCGGAGGGAGTAAAGGTTTTACGCCCATATTGTAAGAGTAACGCCCTCACAGCAAACTGGAAGATTTTGGCAAGAGATAAGGAACGAGGACGCGGCGGAGAGTGAGGTGTAAAAATAGATAAACTAGAGCTCTGTGGGTATCGCGAGGTAATGTTTCTGAGGATAGTTATACTCTGGCGTATTTATTCTTAGTATTAATATTATTTCTACTTTTTTTTGCGGGGCGGGGTTTAGGGTGCCTCCTTTCCACTAGACGTGTTGCTTTTCACATTATTATATCCTTACTTTCCATGTATTACGTTAGAATAAGATTTATTAAGATTTTGATTCTTAATTCTGTTTCACCTGTAAGAGAAGAAAGCATCTACGATCTTTACTTTTAAAAAAAGGTGTTATGATCTGGTCTATAACCTCATAATGGATTTTGTTTGCATCTTCCGCTCAGTCCTAGGTTTTTCGTATTGATTCCAACCTCAATGTTACGTATAATCAAAGGAACGCTAGTTTCTTGAATGTTATAGCTTTGATTTTGAAAATGTCTTGTGCTATTGCTATGGCGAGATTCCTTTTTTTTTTCTCTCTCTCTCTCTCTCTTCATCACGAAAATTTACTTCAATGGTCTTCGCTGATTGTTGTAAATGGGTATCATATTTGCTATAGCAGACGTTAATTCTGTTAGAGTTGACCATTTACTATACATTTCATGGACCGCGCAGTGTACAAGACACTTCCCGCTAAATTTTGGTAATATAGTGCATTGTCAAATGGTGTTAGTTTAAGGTGTTTACTCTTGACTTACATGTGTTACGAGCATCGCCATCCTATCCATTGCGAACGTCCTGTTACCATCCCCACTCCCGTCCCACCCTATCTTCCTCCCTCCCTTGTCCCTTCCCCTTCTCATACCTCCCACGACCCAATATCAGGCCTCCCCGTCTGCACCCATTCCTTCCTGTTATGTTATAATTATTAAGTAATATTGGATGTGTAAATATGTTGATTTTCGTAGATTCTGTGTTCATTTAATCATTTTTATTGTATATTCTCAAGTTATATAAATGAGAGTATAGTGGGCTATAGACGCGTATATCCTTCACCCTATTCGCTCAGTATAGTGTTCTTAGTGGCACGATCTCTTAATCCTTTAACCCCGGTATCGACGTGTTGACGACGAGGAGGTAAGATAAGATAACCAAAATTAAATCACAGTTTAACCTACAACAGAATGTAATTAACACTATTCTCGTCGTAATTCTGATTACCTCTGTTGCGCGATTATATGGCCTGTGGCGGCAGAATATGTACAAAAAAGCATTCAGTAAAACGTAATGTAATAATAATAATAATAATAATAAATATATCCTGAATCTGTTAAGCAACTGTAAAAATGAACGAATGTCACAATTATTTATTATATATATATACTTGTATAGATAATGACCTCATTACTAACGAGTGCAGCAATTATTGACTGGATAATAATGACACACACACATTATAATGTGTGTGTGTGTCGTTATTATCCCCTTTACGATGGGGGGTTTTCTCTCCCGACACCTGACGTGTATGTACCAACTGACCTCTTTCTTCTCACCAAAAGGAATGTGGCTTTCGAAAGTGCCCTGGTCTATTAGACCTGTAACATCCGTACAAACGAATATACATCTTAAACGATAAGACAAGCAGTCTCTCGGTTTAAACGCTTACGTACCAAATTCTTTCACTCAAGAAAGGTGCCCCTACAGCTTCGCCTGTCTCCAAGCAAGACATGATATGTGATTCACTAACATTACACACTTGTGATTATATATATATATATACTATATATATATATATATCCTATATATATATATATATATATATATATATATAAATATATATATCTATTATATATATATATATTATATAAATCTATATATATATATATGTGTGTGTGTGTGTGTGTGTGTGTGTGTGTATGTACCTCATTATTATTCAGTCAACAATTGCTACATCGTTTTAGTAATGAGGTCATTATCTTTGCAAGTTATATATTTTTTTATATAATAAACAATTGTGACATTCGTTCATTTTTTTACAATTGCTTAACAGATTCAGGATATATTATTATTATTCTTATTATTATATTATATATATATATATATATATATCTGATATATATATATATATATATATATATATATATATATATATATATATATATATATATATATATTCCAAAGGTGAGATAAAGACAAGGTAATATATATGGCAGATAGATATATTTATTGATTGATTGACCAATATGCGTGTGATTTTTGCGTGCGAGTGTGTTACGAAGATTCACTTACCTATTGAGATTAATCCTTAATTTATTGTCACCTTTCTCCATATTGTGTATGCGACAGCTGATAGACAACCCCTTATTACGGTATTTTCTGACACGCCAGGGATACTATTAACCAAGAACCAAGAGAAAGACCATGAGTCTGCTTACTCCCCTTAAGCCCCAAAGTAGGCGGAGCTTTGTCTACCTCCTTATTGCCTCAGCAGGTGAATTCTATTACCAGAAAACGTTAGGAAAAAATTAACCATTATTATGATTGTCAGGTCAAACCTCGCTATCCTTTTCATTATGAACTTTCCAATTATGTGCTGGTATTGAGAAATATCGTGGAAAACGGTATTTATTTATTATATATTGTAAATTACAGAGAGGTACTGGGGGGAGAGATGAAAAAAGTAGCGATAAAGAAATAGAGAGAGGGAGAAAAGGAGGGAGGGAGAGGGAAGGGATGGGATGGGGAAGAGTGAATGTTCGATTCTGTATTCTAGTCCTGCTGATGCATGCAACTTTGCCTTTAAAAGTAAGAGTAAACGCCTGAACTAACACATTTGACATGCACCATATTACCAAAAATTAGTGGGAGGTGTCTCGTACACTGTGTCAAAGTGCCATTTCGATCAAACAATTAGTTTGAAGGATCTTTGAGAAAAACGATGACTCACGGTCTCTGAAATGGATAGTAGGAGAGTTTTTTTTTTCTTTTTAACTTAAGAACCATACTCTCTCTCTCTCTCTCTCTCTCTCTCTCTCTCTCTCTCTCTCTCTCTCTCTCAAAAGATATATACATAAATTATATCTTGATTCGACGTATTTCATTTTTACTATTCTGCTCCAGTATTACTTTATTTATTCCATAGGATATATTTTGCCATCGTTATGTCAAAGGACTGTGTAAATTGGTAATGATGAATGATTTGAAATATAGATGGTTTGGTAATATAAATTTTTGTTTTAGTGACCTTTGGAAATTCGCTTTCATTAATTATTTGTAATTGTTCAGTGATATCTCTCGCAGAATACGCTAATCGGCGGAAAACGATTATTAAAACAACTTATGATTTGTTGTACTTGATGGGAGTGAAAATGATTAAAACAGTTATTATATGTATACGTGATGGGAATAGAAATTATTAAATGAGTTATAATATGAGTACGCGATGGGATTGGAAATTATGAAAACAGTTACGAAATATATCATTGGTACCTGCCTGGGAGGACGTAAGCATGTGATGTACCTCAGATCTCATGCACAAATGAATTAGCGAGCGCCTCAGTGGTGTGATCGGTATGGTCTTGGGCTGCCAGCTCGGTGGCCGCGAGTTCGATTCTCGGGCTTTTCATTGAGGTGTGAGAGATGTGTATTTCTGGTGATAGAAGTTCACTCTCGACGTGGTTCGGAAGTCACGTAAAGCCGTTAGTCCCGTTGCTGATAAAAACCACTGGTTCCATGCAACGCAAAAACACCATACAAACAAACAAACAAATTAATTAACGACGTTCAAAAATAATACTGAGAAACTGCTTATATTCTATTAAACGATTGTATTGTGTCTCCTGCTGATTGTATTGCGAGAATATTCTGCCAATGTCAAGAAAATAGGAGATCAGTTGAAAATGAGACTTATCCAGAAATCGCCTGAATGGAATGAAAAAAGAATAAGGAGGCTAATAACTGTAACATTATGCGAAAACGGAACAGGAAATTGTAAAAGTAAGGATGCATTTAAAATACATCTGATTTGGTAATATTTTTTTGTTTGACTTTTTCAGTATCATACTTGGTGGAGATAAGTTTGTTAGATAAATAAGCTACTCAGTTACTGACATTGAGTAGTAATGGCTGGCAAATGAAAGACACAGCTAGGGTACCAGCTATGCTATTTATTATTATGAGACACCCACTGAATACTGCATGTTTGATGAGATGAAAGGATTACGTCTCCCTTTTGTGTTTAATATGCTTAGAGCAACCATGAACTTGAAATGGTAAGGATTCCCGAAGCTCGTACTTGAAATAAACACCTGCATTGTATTCAAATCCTTGCGAGGGGTACGGCGATTTATGCAACGATGTCAAAACAACGGGAAGGCCTTGGCATATTATATATACGTGAGCTGTTTTTCAGGGAAGTTAATGTGTTTTGCATTTCATTCACGAATACGAGGCTTGCGCCTTTAGTTTTTTTTTTTTTTTTTTTTTTTTTTGCGGTGAATACATAGTTTTCACAAAGGTTTTCGTATAAAAAAAATTATGATGTGTTAGAACTAATCTTATTCGTACAGCATTATGAGCAAATGGATAGTCAGAAGGGAATTTTTGTTCATACCAGTATGTTTATTGGAGGGGAATATAATAATATAATATCCTTTATTTCAGCTCAGGGCCATATACATGGAATATATACAAAATACAGACAGTAACATACACAATCTAGATACATGAGACAACATGACAAAAACAAAAGTGAATAATCGGCACTTATCCACAAAATAGCTGAGGTAGCATAAAAGATAGTAATCATAATACTGGTAATAACACACTGAGTTCAACGAGGCTAAGGTCATTTAAAACACATGATGGTTTCTGTTTAAATCACCCAGTGACAGAGAATAAAAGCCTAACATGTGCCAATAATGTAAATTCTCAAACTTAATTCTTGAACACCTCTGCGATGTATCCTGTTGTCATACGAAAACCGCCGAATGCAGCAAATTAGTTCGAGCATTTATTTATTTGCTGTGGTTTTGATTTCCCATTTGAATACGTAGTTTAACGATGACTAAAACGGCTTCCATATTTTCCTTGCTTTATTTTCATTCAAAGATCGAATTAAGGAGTGATGGTGGTGTTTGTGTAGCAATGAGATTTCATGGCTTTGCAATTTCTAACTGGTATTGTGGAAGATGATTATCTGAATGTTGTCCTCGCCACCTACTGCTTGTTCTCGCAAATTTGTCAAGATTAATGGCTGCTGTAAAAACAATTGAATTTTCATCCATAGAGAAAGGATGCCATTTTGGATAATGTTTTTAATGGTATGGCTTCTTATTCAATATCTGCATATTTAAATATTTTAAATTGACTTATGACTGAAGTAGTCCGGAGTAGTCCTCTAGGTATAATTTGTACTTTTGTTCTGTTGCCGTTGGAATTTTCAAATATTGTTCTGAACCATATTTTCGGAGTTATTTATTTGGCAGTTTTTTTTTCACATGCAGTCAAAGGATAATTTGCCATATGATATTATCTCAGGCTCCTCTGTTTTTAAGGAAGTTACCTGTATTTGTGCTCAAGAAAATGATCCCAATTACTGGTTCCCTCCATTTAATACGATAATTATGGGTAGTCATGTTTAAACGAACTTAAATGCATCTTTTATGTCCATGTCCAGAGGTAGATTTAATTATGCACGTATCATGAATATAAATTTTGCGGTCATTTATCCAATACGGAAATTACAATCCCTCTATTTATTTCCTATGTCAACTACCCAGACACATTTTTTATTTCATTGACATACATTTTCACTAATGACATTTTTTGAAATAATGAATTGTCTAGGAAACGGATTTATATAATTCAGTAAATAAAAATGGTAAAAACCAAGCTATTGTCATTGCAGGGAGTTTGTTTTGAAAATATTGTTTAGACGATTCCCCGTTAGCCATGCAATTTTTAATTTTTTTTGTTTTTATTACTTATATTTCATAAGTATTGTAAAACCAATTTGACCGTTTTAAAGCACATATATACTGCAAATAGGACAGTTTAAGTGTCTGGTTATCCACCATTGGTTTACTCTTCTTCCTCAGTGAATACTATTAAAATACCTGCTCTATGTATTTCTATGGTAGGTTGACAGAGGCCGATTTTGTCTCTTTTCCTAAGTGGAAATCTCAGGTTTTTATCCGCCATCACCAGAAGCTGGTCTTCCATCAAGCCTAATCCTGTGGGTTGCTTTCTGTCGCGTAAGGTCATTTAATTCTTGGTTTTTTGGGTGTGCGTATTTTTTTAAATTTGTATGTTATATCTTTCCTATTGTCAATTAACATGAACCTTGTATTGTTACTGACTTTTTTTTTTCATCTTCAGATTCTTTTATCGTTTTCAATGCGTTATTAATGTCATTTTTACCCTCAAAAAGGTGCATTTTTTCAGTTTCCAGTCTGCCATCTAACAAAGATAAACTTAAACTCGGTAAAAATAAAAAAAAAATCTTTCACTATCAAACGTTTTGCTCCCCTTGTTTCCTTTCTCGCTTTGTTAACCTCGAATATACGTAGTATCTCTCTCTCTCTCTCTCCTCTCTCTCTCTCTCTCCTGTGTCTGTCTGTCTATATCCGAAGTAAGTGAATAGAAGGGAGGGGTTCTTTTAAAACGTCCCTTTCATAAATACTGCGTTACTGCTTTGTGCTGAGGAAACGCAACGGGAAATAAAAATTTAGTTTGTACACGTTCAAGAATTTTTACTGCATTTCTAGTTAACTATATCTTCCAGAGGCGTGAAGATAATCCCAATGTAGTATAATTTATGCCAGTTCTGAGAGAGAGAGAGAGAGAGAGAGAGAGAGAGAGAGAGAGAGAGAGAGAGAGAGAGAGAGAGATCTAAATTCCATATGGTCAATTGCAGTTATGTTAAATTATGAAAAGTTTCAACATGGATGTTTTATATCTGACCGCGTTATTTATCTCTTAAGAGCAGAGATCTGTTTAAACGTTTGTGGTTGGGCTCGAACAATGTGTTTGTGTTATTTGTTTTGAGTTGTTGGTGTTAGAATAATGTGGTTTTTTTCTTCTTTTGTTCTAGCACTATTTTATATCGTGTAGTTCTTGTAACACGAAAAGTAGAAACATCGCAGAGGCTGGAAATTTATAACCTGGTGTTCTAGCTGAATATTAGTGTTTCGTTGATACCAATTTCATTTCATGAATTGTGTGTATTTTTTTTTTTTTTAGATCGTCTACATTCTTTATTGAAACTACTAAGGTGACTCAGACTTCTTTCTTAAAGGCTAAAAGGAATAGAGAATGTCTCGGGCGAAAGAGTTTGGAAAGTTATTACCTCATACATTTTTCATTACTTCGTTGAATGTTGAGACTTAAGCAGATGAATGAATTTGAAAGACACAGAACTGTAAACAAGTTTTACTCTAAAGGCTTAGAAACCTGCAGGAAAACGTTTTACCTTTTTCGGGGTTTTGAGTATCAACTTCATCGCGAAAAGTAGGAAATTGGGGAAACTTCCAAATTCGAACATTTTATCTCGATTCAGCTCCGTATCCTCATTGTTTTCTTCAGATATTTTTAGAACTCCATAAGCCTGTCTACGAGTAAATCATCTGCATCGCAGTCTGACAGCTTAGATGAAATTAACGTTATTAAAACGGCCACAGCTCCAGAGATTGCCATCATTTGTGTGAATGACGTTCCTTTTATTCGACCCCGCCCCCCACCCTTACAGGAATGACAAATTAGGAGTGAGTTGTGAATATTGTGACACGTGCAGATTCTTATTCCGAGTATCATCTTAAAATGTTCGGAGAAAGGGCGGGAACATTTAAATGATGGGAAAAGATATACGCATATTGTCTGCCACGAGAAAAACCTCCTAATATTTATACCAGTCAACTTATAATTTTTCTGTAGAAAGATATTGCCTTTTTATATACGTAGTGTGCTCCAGTAACCCGAGGAAATTTGGTTGCTATTTAAGAAATTTTAAGAGAAACCGGGAGTATTTCTAATAATTATCATTGATTTTAGCTGAAAAATTTTAACTAAAAACTGTTTCTAACAGTTCCAGGATATGATCGAGTCAATATACTTTATATATATATATATATATATATATATATATATATATATATATATATATATATATATATATGTATATATATATATATATCTATATATATATATATATATATATGTATATATATATATATATATATATATATATATATATATATATATATATATATATACATATATACATATATACATATAACATACATATATACATATATATATATATATATATATATATATATATATATATATATATATATATATATATATATATATATATATATATATATATATATTATAAAGTTCATCCTTTCCTGTCATAGTTCTTCTCCAATTCGGTCTTGATCTTCCAACACTTCAGGGCCCGAAAGCACGTGTCAAAAGCTTCAGTTAAGTGATTCTGGATGTTGAAAACTGCTAAAAATGAAATGAGTATAGACATAAATGGGTCTACAGAATCAGGGGTATATACGTTACCGTCGTGGTCTATTGTAGTTGTCAGCAAAACGCTCCTTCTGATATTCAAATTGTTTCACCCTTGGGGCTTCTTTGTCTTTGGGTTTTCTGAATGACGGGAATCTCAGTTTTAATGATATTAGTCCGCACGCATATCTGTACCTTTGCCTAGTTTTGCATTCAGTCTTGGTTGCTGGTAAATACACTGATGGACAGAAATAAATATATATATATATATATATATATATATATATATATATATATATATATATATATATATATATATATATATATATATATATATATATATATATATATAGGTGTGTATATGTGTGTGTGTGGATGAGTTTATCATGTACTATTGGCCTTTACATGAAAACAGTCGTCTTGTTCTGCTTAGTAAGTAACTTCATAACATTTAGAACGAAGGAAATAAGTAGAGAAATGAGAAAGTAATTGCCCGACAAATGAATCATTGGGTTGCAAGTTTGTATTCACTCAGGAGAAGTAGATAGATAGTTGAATTTTAATTTACTTAGAAGCTCATGATAACTTTTACGGTCGGGAATATACGTATTCCGTTAACATGAATTTTCTCCGTCTTTAAAGTTGAACTAATCAAAGTTAATGTAATTACCCTAAAGGCCAGATGTTATATATTTACAGATGATGTGGAATTAGTTTGATTTATTCTACGGTTAATTCACTGTCTAACGAATTACTCATTTTTTCTGCACTGGCGAGCGCCAGTGTTTTTGAAAAATAAATATTTGGATGATGACTGAAGCTTTGCAGAGCTCAAATAAAATTTTTTAATTAGATTTCCATTCCTTACCTTGATTTCTGGAATTTGAACAGTCGTGGTTTTCTGTACTTTGCATGTAAATTAAATAGTGGGTCCGGGACTTCGTTTCGTGGTACGATCAAGGTATGAACTGTATTACTTTGGTGTGATTATAAATGTTTTGGAATTTTATAAACTTAACTTTTTTATTAGTGATTTCATGAAAGATGTTAAAACTCTCTTGTAGCCATATCTATTCATTTTCACCTTGATTGTCTACGTGATTTTAAGTTCATGGAGCATGAAAATCTTATGTATGTAAGTATTGTTAAAATTATGTATACATTGGAATAACTTATTTATTAAGTGCTATATTCTTGTATAGGATTTGACTAATTTATATTGGATTTTCTTAATATTGGAGCTGTAGTGATCTTCGAAATGGATCTGTTGATATTCACTTTCAGTGTTTTTTTCATTTATATCAAGTAGTTGTAATCAGATTCTAGCAAGTGCTATTTTCAGTTATATATGTATTTACGTACAGTTAACAGTAAATAAAATCATATATTAATGTTTATTTTTTTAATTGTAGTGAGCTCGCTGCTGTTATCACCGTGAAAAAATATTTATGAAGTTCATCGTAAGCCTAAAAATAGTTTAAGATTGGATTTAACGAGACCATGATCATGGAAATTTTGCTCACAGACACCTGATACTGAACTTGCAATAAAACCATTAGAAACATAAGATTTCATCAAGAGTTGCAATTGATCATACATGCCATGCTCCCTGAATGTAATTTTTTGCCCAGCAGCGCTTTTCTTGCTTTCACTGTGCGCACGTTTTCAGTATTCGTCAGTTACTCGTAAATAATTTGGTGAAGAACATGGTTGTTTTTTTATTTTAAACGAAACAGGACCTGCCAGCTTTAATAATTCAGTGTTCTGAAACGCATTCTAATTTATTTATTGTCTTAATTAATAATGCAGATTCAAGAAAGTCAGTTCCGTTTTATTGAAAGATTTCGATGATTTTCGAAATTTTTGCTCCTAGATCCTTGTCACCAGATCATTGCCCATGAGCTGTAAAGTGTGTTTGCTCAATTCCACCATTTTAAAAATTTCTGATTGCAGTGTTTGTCTTTTAAGTGAATTTACGATTGATTTCTTCATGTTGTAATTTTTCTTTTCCCTTACATTTGCCAAAGGTACTAATGCTACCATAAACGAGTAGTTGGTGTTTATTTTAAATCAGTAATTAGTGTTTACTTAAGTGCAGGCACACATGTATTTGTGTATATACTCATGTAAAAAAGGCCTGTTTAAAACACTCTGTTTTAATGCTAAGGACTATATTTCGGTGGACGTACTTCTATCCTTATCAAGCAGTGAATGACGGAAGGAGTTTCATTAGAGAATTATACAATAGGAGAAATGCCCTTAGGGGATCCCTGGGGACGCGCCTGAGCCATTGTGTATTCTGACTGTTGTCTTAATCCACTTCATCGTTGCCTTAAAAAATATATTGTCTATCTGTTCAGAATCCCAGGCGCCATTGGAAAGGTTGACCCTATTATTTTGTTGTTTTATTAGTGAAGATTGCACCATTTGACATTTGTATCGACAACTACTCATGTTTAGTAATTGTGTCTCCTGTTATTTTTAACGGCTTCGCCTTAGTAACAGTGGTTAGGTCCAGAAGTGAAGGGAAAGAAGGGTTAAGTAATCAGAAGAGCTTATAAGGGAGACGTAGAAAACAAGTGAGATAAGAAGGGATGTAAGATGGAAGGAAGTGAGGCTCTCAAATGTCCTCGAAATGGAAGCGTCGTGTTGCCGATAAAGTTTGTTTAGGAAATCGTTCGGTTGAAGCGTTTGGGAGCAACAGCAATAAGTAATATTTGATCCTCGAAACCCTGTTTGCTTCTGCCAGTAAAGTGTGATATGCGATGTTTATTCCTTTCAGCCACACATGCAGCGTGGTAATTACATACCAATGAAAAAAAAATGGCGTTTTTTTGTTGTTTTTGTTGGTTTATTTAATTTCTCGGATTTCTTTTTTATGGCATTCTAACTCATAATGAATGTAGTATACACAGACAATGATTTAGTGAATCAAACATGAAATGCAAGGCTTTTTTCTATAATCACACTACCAATGTTTTTCCCATGTGTATAAAAAGAAAATAATAGTATATAATTACTGTACATGGCAGCATATTGTTTTACTTTTATCTGATTGGTATTGTGCCCACTTTCGAATATCGTGCATAAGTATTGCATTTATTTTTTATTCGACTATTTTAATAATTTCTTGAACAACTCGATGCATTCTTAATAGAAGGGTTGTTTCAGTTAGAAGTAAGAAAAAAACCCATTTAATCTAACATCAGGAGTAAAAAGTTTAGAATACTGAGTAATCGAGAAAGGATCTAATAATACTTATGGGGCAGAAACTTGTGAGATGGATTCCTGGAATATCACTACTGGAAAGGAGGGAGAGTCAAGATATAGGAAGAATATGTGGTATATGCAATGTGAAGGAGAAGGCTAGGGAAGGTCGTCTGAGATACTGTGGCCATGTAACACAAAGAGAAGAGATGGAATGTGAGGGGGGAAGGTGGGACTGGGGTAAGATGCAAGGAATTGAAATAGATGAAGAAAGTTGACTCAAGCGGCCAATCCTGCTATACAGTGGGACTGAAAAGGTCGAAAGAAGAAGAAGTGTTCCATTATATATTCATGTATTTTCACTTATATGTCCACGTATGATTATAAGTACAAAACAATATTCAGACAAACTTCTGAAAATAATAGATAAAAGGTTTGAAAGCACTGAAGAAACACTAATGTTGAAACCTTTATTAATGTATTTTCAGATGAAAGTTTACTGTCGCCCTTAAAAAATGAAACCCTCTTTTTACCCGTTATAAGAAAAATAGAACGGCCAAAAAATGTAACAAGAGTTTTTGAAACCATTTACTTTTCACTTTCGCCCTTGAAACTAGAGCAAAACAATTATTCTAAAAACCTCGCTGAGAAAAAGTATTCCAAATAGTCCTCTGGTGGGATGGGGTTGGCGTTAAAGAAGGATATCTTGTTTTTTATTTGTTTTATGTTTCCACTTCCCAAAGTTGTTATTGTACTCACGTAAAAACGGGCATTTGAAGTGGATATCGTAATGCCCTTTTTACTGACAGAAGGGTGGGCGTTGTTTTAGAACAATATCATCATCCAGATGAGACCGGTTTATTTGCGTTTCGACAGGATTAAGTTAGGTTGTTTATATATATATATATATATATATATATATATATATTATATATATATATATAATATATATATATATATACACACATATATATTTAATATCTATATATCTATACATATATATACTTTATATAATATATATATAATATATATTAGATATACATATCTATATATCTCATATATAATATATTATAATATATATATATATATCTATATATTCTACCATATATTATATATTATATATTATATTATATTATAATATCTATATATATATCCTACTATATATTATATATATATACTATATATATAGATATTTATGTTATATTGCATGTTAACTGTGGTCGTCTCTTTGGCAAGCGTACCATATTCAGTGTATGGGCCTAGTGTTTTTTTTTCCCGCCAACTAACAAAACTTGTATTATTGTCGTTAGAACTTAAAAGTAAGTTTAGAAAACCAGCCTGCAAGAAATAACTCGCCCACATCTTTTGTGTGCAAGATAAATCCTTTATTTTTGGATTTAGTATATTTACCATTCCAGCCACCGCGTTGCATAATAAATAAACGGAATAATCACAGAAGCATGTGAGATGTTTCATAATCACATCAAAATATAAGCTACCTAAAGAAGTTTCTACAGCTGGGCAGTTATAAGGCTAGGTTGTGGACAAATTAATATTTTGTTCTAAACTAAAATGCGATAGTCAAAATTATGAGATCAAAACTTTTTTTTTTTTTTTTTTTGGTGGTGGGGGGAGCGGCTGGGAGAAGGGAAATCGATAAAGGAGGGAGATGGTTTCGCAAAAATGCGTACTTGTATTCGAGGGCAGTTTGGCTGAACATCGATTTGAACTTCTTAGTGAAATGGTTGCGTGTCAGTGCTTAAAAGAATCATAAACAGAGAAGGACGCATATGAAATTAATCTTTTTTCTTATTTGTACTTATTCTCAGTTAACTCTTACGTGTTCCTATTTACGTGTCATCAGGTCATTTATCAGAAAAGCTTGAGAGTTAGTTTTCGAAACCTGTTTCCTGTTTACTCATATACTTAAATGAAGTGAAGAGAAAGATGTGAGAAAAAAAAGGAAGAACAAGTATTCGGTTTTCATTTAGGATTTGCTTATTTATTCGTACTGAGCTTTAATTTTAATGCTGATATTAAGTTTTATTTGACCAAGGAGGATCTTTCTCTATCTTAGCAAGACCCAGAGGTTAATTAACCTTAATTTCAGAACAATATGGGAATATCAATTTCGTAATTAATTGTTATCCAGTGTCAAGAGATATTGGGAAATGATTTTGATGTTCTTAAAGTTAACTCGATTAACTCTTCACCATTATGGCAGACGATTATAACGCATATATCAGGATGTGGGAAATTTATTTATTTATAGATTTATGTAAGCTTGCGTCGCAATGAGCTGGTCTGAATATGTAGGAAAAAGGGAAGCGATGGATGGTAAGGAAACGATTAATAAGAAGGAAAAGAGAAAATGAAGATTCAGGTAGTTGTATTTTGAGGCGTTTATTCAAACGGTGGTGTGTATTTAATGATATCATTTGTTAATTAATCATATTTATTCTTGGTTGTCTTCTATGGTAAATTTGGACCTTGAAAAACATATAACTGTGTCTGTGGGTGTTTAGAATAGAAAATATTCTGTTATGTGATGAGTAAAGTCCCCGCCATTTCTTGCAATATCATCCCTGACACACACAACACTCTGTAATATGTCATGTGTAGTCTATTTTCCTGTTGCTAAAAAAGAGGATTTTGATTATTGCAGCCCCTGGGGCGAGTTTATAATTCATTGTTGAAAGGGATTGACGGACTGTGCGCTCAGAGTTCTCTGTTGAGTTCCCATTGCAATTTTTGGTGATGGCTGTAATGTTTGTGGCATTTATGGTTACCAAGAATTATCTTTCTCTCTCTCTCTCTCTCTCTCTCTCTCTCTCTCTCTCTCTCTCTCTCTCAAACGTGCCATAACGTCGATATCGTTGGAGCAGTTAACTCGGCCTTTCTTTGAGATCACCGAACTTGAAATTAGTTGATTGTAGACCTGATCCTCTGATCACGAAAACAGTTTGATATAGAAAACAAGAAAGCGCAAACTTTGGCCAGAAAACGTGGCGGGATTTCGTCTGTCGAAGAAGTTTGACTGTTTGGGAATAACTAGCATGGAAATGGCTCCCAACTTAGTACTCGCACTAATAGGAAGCCGGTATTTTCAAAATAATGATGAGGATGTTTTCGGAATAAAGGAAGTCTCTCTCTCCAAAACACACACACACACACTCACACACACACACCACCACCATCAGTTACACATTCTTTACGCTTTCGAAATACGATTCGTTATTTTTTGTCAGAATAACAGACGCGGAAAAATACTGTTTAGTAAAGGATGGAACTTCTCATGCTGACGACAATGACAGTTATTGAAAGGGAAATTTGCTGAAACATTATGCGAGACTTGCACAGGAAAGCATGATTCATTTTTCTTTCGAGTTAGTTTACTTAGTCACGGACATTTCTGAGTTATGTAATGCCTTTATGAATATTCACAGGTGAAGAAATGGAAGTGGAGAGAGCACCATTCCCTTGCATATTAGCCCTTCTCTTTGAAGTCTGTTTATTTATTAATTTTCTAGCCTTTTTTTGTTCGTATTAGTTAGTGGGGTGGACCGGGTACCCCACGGCCTCAGACGAAGTGACTGTATTCTAAAGTAACAGTTATCTAACACCGGTGTTTTTTTTTTTTTTTTTTGTTTTTTTTTTTTTTTCTTTTATATGCCGAGGTAACGCTCAACGTTTTTATATTTCCTTTTCTTGTTATTTCCTATGTTGTTGTACCTGCCCTACTTGTCAGAACGTAATAATTCACAATTCAATGTTTACCGTAAACTACCAACCTAGCGGTAGTTTTCCCGGATGTAATTTTCACCCGTTTCTTACCATATTCAGCAACGATTTGAAAATGGCTTGGTCTTGTTAGTTAGGTCACCGAGAAAGGAAGAACACCCTTTCTCCTTCACCCCTCTTTTTTAACCCCTAATGCTAATAAATTTGTCCGTCAGTTGTTAAGCACTTCACGTGGGATTCCGCACCGGTGAAAGGTGCGCTTCCTCTATGATACATCATGACATATTTTTCTTGTTCACTAAGAAATTGCTATGGAAAAATTACATCTTTTACGGGTGATAACACACCATGGATACTTCCAAAACAAGAGGGAGAAGCCAGCTACCTCATTCACGCCTACGTTTTGGTAAAGTAATCTTCCCTGTGTAATTTCTCAATAATCAATGGATTTATATTCACACACACACACACACACACACTCCCACACCCACACCCACACACACCCACACCCACACCCACCCCCACCCAACCACCCCCACACACACACACACACACACACACACATACACACACACACACACACACACACACACACATATATATATACATATATATATATATATATATATATATATATATATATATATATATATATATATATATATATATATATATATATATATATATATATATACATATGAAAGGTTTGTCTGGGAATGGTTTTGAGTATGAAGCTTTGGATTAACTTTTATTGGGCATCCATGTACCATTCGAGACATTATCTTATTATGTGTTTTGTACTTGGTAACTGGAATGTTTTGTTAGCATGAAAATATATGACAGTTTAGAAATGGGTGGAAACTCCAATACATCTCTCTCCTCATCTCTCTCTCGCCTCTTTCCTCTTCTCTCTCTCTCACTCTCCTCTCTCTCTGACATAAAAGGGCATGCATGTCATAATAATGTTATGCAAGTAAAGGTACATTTTTCATGAAGAGAAAAATTTTTTCCTTTCAGTATATTGGAGATCGAAGAAGCGGGCAAATAAAATGTCTTTGATTTCGCCAATTCGTTTTCCTCTTCTCGGCTGTTTTGTTTACTTAAATCTGGAAGAAGTTTATCTTTTAAAGCCCGAGAAATGCAGCGAATACTCAGCTTAGTCAATCACCAGGTGAAGGTTAGTCAAGGAAAATACTTCGTCGTCGAAGGTAATTCTTGTTTAATGTTTTCTTTTTTCTTTTTTTTCCTTTTTTTTTTCTTTAACTTTACGGAAAGGGGTTATTTACTGTTTCTTTTAATGGTAAACATTATTGTTTAGTACCGTTTTAGTGTACATTTTATACATTCCCACACTAAGAAGAAAATAAGTCTTTCTTTATTTAATGTTCAAATGATACACTTTGTTTTTATATAATCCCAAAAAAGGAATGTAAGTTTGGCACGAATGACATTTTTTCTTCAAAACCAACACTGCCATTTGAGAATGACTTCTGGTGAAAGTGTCTTCTTGTATTACTTTGAGTTGCCTGACAATTTTTTTCGAATTCCAGGTTTACTTTTTCTCTCCATTTTTAAAAAGATTTAAGTTTTCGCTTCACTTTATCTTCTTCGTAACTTTTAATTCATTTCCTTATTTTACCTTAATAATACTGTATCTCGTTCTTTTGGCGAGTGTTTATCCGTTGAATAAGGATCATTATTAATGCCTGCTCTTGTATGTATGCTTAGACATGTTATTTATGATACGTTGTTGTGGAAACACTTGAACAGAACAACAGTGTTTTGTTTTCACTTTAATTTCATGAAAAACGTCTGCTCCCTTTTAAGATTTCCTTCTCAGGTAGAAGTAATGTGAAAACTCGGTCGCTGTTTACCCATCGGTTTCCAATTTTCTTTCTCTGCTTCCAGTCGGAGAAAAGTTAAGTATATGTTAGTTCAACCAGACCACTGAGCTGATTAACAGCTTTCTTAGGGCTGGCCCGAAGGATTAGATATTTTTACGTGGCTGGGAACCAATTGGTTACCTAGCAACCAGACCTACAGCTTATTGTGGGATCCGAACCACATTATATCGAGAAATTAATTTCTAATCACAAGAAACAAATTCCTCAGATTCCACGTTGGCAGAGTGGATGATGAAACTCGGGACTACCGAATCGGTAGGCGAGCGCGTGACCCACTCGTCCAACGAGGAACGTTCCAGTTGTAAAATTAGATGAATATAACTACACCGAAGCTCTAAACAGGCAGACATGCTCACTTAGTAAGACAAGAGTCAATCACATGGGCATTCTATGAATTAACATCTTCCTGAAGGAGTAATAAATTGCCGGGTCGCTGTCTTGTCGCTGGAAGAGTGAATTATATTATGTCCAAGGGTAATGAAGAGGGCATTAGTTACTCGCTGACGTTCTTGTGGTTGTTTCCAACTGAAGGAAAGGTGGAGGGAGCTGGAAAAATACCATTATTGTGCGTAAGACATACCGTTATTTCCTTTTGTTCCCAACACGACCCGTAAGAGAAATTTTTAATGATTTAATAAGTAAAATTCCACTCGAAATCTTCGTCTTTTTTTTCTATTTCGATTAAGCGCATAATTTAACAATGGGTTTCTAAAATGTTTAAAAAGGAATGTAGATTCAGTAAGTCAGAGGATAATGCTTTCAGTGTCCAAGTCTTGATCTTGATTCAGGTACATTTCTTGAAAAGAAGGTGGTTGAAATTATTTTTAGGCCTTTGGTTTTTAAAGTCACTAGAGTAGGGGCGATCAAGTATGCATGGCAAGGCTCAGTTGGTTTACATATTTATGAATTTTGTTTAAATTCTCGTTCTCTTCAGTGATAAAAGAAGTCAGCCAGCTATAATTGTCCCTTAACATTGGAAACATTCAGTACATTTTGTAGTAGCATCTAGAATGATTTGAAATAAAACAGCAAACTTGTGATTTCACAGAACTGAAAAATGAAACAAATCGTCTCTCTCTCAAAAATGGGACTCTCTCTCTCTCTCTTCCTCTCTCTCTCTCTCTCTCTCTCGCTCTCTCTCTCTCTCTCTCCTCTCTCAATAAACGAATTCATTAATTTTCACAACTCTTAGATTTTAATAACGCGACGAGAGACTTTTTCGCTTTTCCTGGGATAAATGCTGTTTATTAGATTGCTATTCGATTTTAGACATTGCGTAGGTTACAAAGGATAAATTGATTTGTCCCCTCGGGTACGTTGCATTGAGCGTTGTTGTCACAGGTAACTTTATTTCGCTCCCATGTTGATTAGTAATGCGATTAATGCTAACTTTATTTTGCTTTGTGATGTTTGCTCCTAGAATTAATGTTAGATTAGTAATGCATTAGTGCTAATTTTATTTTCCTTTGTGATGTTTGCCCCTGGAATTCACATTGGATTAGTAGTGTGATTATGCTACTTTATTTTGTGATGTTTGCTCCTGGAATTCATGTTGGATTAGTAGTGCGATTAATGCTAACTTTATTTCGCTTTGTGATGTTTAATCCTGGAATTCATATTGGATTAGTTGTGCGATTAATGCTAACTTTATTTTATTCTTTTTTGATGTTTGCTCCTGAATTCCTGTTGGATTCGTAGTATGATAATGCTAACTTATTTTACTTTGTGATATTTCCTCGGAATTCATGTTGATTAGTAATGGATTATGCTAATTTACTATGCTTTGGGATGTTTGCTCTTGGAATTCATGTTTGGGTAGTAGTGTGTTGTTAATGCTAAACTTTATTTTGGTTTGTGATGTTTGCTCCTGGAATTCATGTTGGATTAGTAGTGTGATTAATGCTAAACTTTATTTGGTTTGTGATGTTTGCTCCTGGAATTCATGTTGGATTAGTAGTGCAATTAATGCTAACTTTATTTTGGTTTGTGATTTTTACTCCTGGAATTCATGTTGGATTAGTAGTGCAATTAATGCTAACTTTATTTTGGTTTGTGATGTTTGCTCCTGGAATTCATGTTGGATTAGTAATGTGATTAATGCTAACTTTATTTTGGTTTGTGATGTTTGCTCCTGGAATTCATGTTGGATTAGTAGTGCGATTAATGCTAACTTTATTTTGGTTTGTGATTTTTTCTACTTGAATTCATGTTGGATTAGTAGTGCAATTAATGCTAACTTTATTTTGGTTTGTGATGTTTTAAGTCTAGAATTCATATTGGATTAGTAATGCGATTAATGCTAACTTTATTTTGCTTTGTGATGTTAGCTCCTGGAATTCATGTTGGATTAGTAGTGGGATTAATGCTAACTTTATTTGGTTTGTGATTTTTTATTCCTGGAATTCATGTTGGATTAGTAGTGCAATTAATGCTAACTTTATTTTGGTTTGTGATTTTTTACTCACTCCTGGGATTCATGATGGATTAGCAGTGCGATTAATGCTAACTTTTATTTGTTTGTGATGTTTGCTCCTTGAATTATGTTGGATTAGTAGTGCGATTAATGCTAACTTTATTCTGGTTTGTGATGTTGTTTTAATCCTGGAATTCATATTGGATTAGTAATGCGATTATCGCTAACTTTATTTTTGCGTTGTGAGTTTGCTCCTGGAATCATGTTGGATTACTAGTGGGATTAATGGTAACTTTATTTTGGTTTGTGATTTTTGCTCCTGGAATTCATGTTGGATTAGTAGTGCGATTAATGCTAACTTTATTTCGCTTTGTGATGTTTGCTCCTGGAATTTATGTTGGATTACTAGTGCAATTAATGCTAACCTTATTTTGGTTTGTGATGTTTACTCCTGGAATTCATGTTGGATTAGTAGTGCAATTAATGCTAACCTTATTTTGGTTTGTGATGCTTACTCCTGGAATTCAAGTTGGATTAGTAGTGCGATTATTGCTAAACAACTTTTTTTATTTTGGTTTGTTATGTTTACTCCTGGAATTCATGTTGGATTACTAGTTCAATAATGCTAACCATTTTGGTTTGTGATGTTTACTCCTGAAATTCAAGTTGGATTAGTAGTGCGATATTGCTAACTTTACTTTGGTTTGTGAGTTTATGCCTGGAATTCAGTTGGATTACTAGTGCAATTAATACTAACCTTATTTTGGTGTGATGGTTACTCCTGGAATTCAAGTTGGATTAGTAGTGCGATTATTGCTAACTTTATTTTGGTTTGGTTATGTTTACTCCTGGAATTCATGTTGGATGTTACATAGTTTTCAATTATGCTAACCATTTGGTTTGTGATGTTTACTCCTGAAATTCAAGTTGGATTAGTAGTGCGATTATTGCTAAACTTTATTTTGGTTTGTGATGTTTACTCCTGGAATTCATGTTTGGATTATCTAGTGCAATTTAATGCTAACCTTATTTTGGTTTGTGATGCTTACTCCTGGAATTCACGTTGGATTAGTCAGTGCGAGTTATTGCTAACCTTTTTTTGGTTTGTTATGTTTACTCCTGGAATTCATGTGGAATTACTAGTTCAATTAATGCAACCATTTTGGTTTGTGCATGTTTTACTCCAGAAATTCAAGTTGGATTAGTAGTGTGCGATTTTGCTAACTTTACTTTGGTTGTGATGTTTATGCCTGGATTCATGATTGGATTACTAGTGCAATTAATAACTAACCTTATTGGTTTGTGATGTTTACTCCTGGAAATTTCACGTTGGATTAGAGTGCGATTATTTGCCTAACTTATTTTGGTTTGTTATGTTACTCATGGAATTCAATGTTGGATTACTAGGCAATTTAATGCTAACCATTTTGGTTTGGATGTTTACTCCTGGGGAATTCAAGTTGGATTAGTATGTGCGATTATTGCTAACATGATTGGGTTTGTGAGTTTACTCCTGCGGAATTCAGTTTGAATTCTAGTGCGGATTAATGCTACTTTACTTTGCTTTGGGAATGTTTGCTCCTGGAATTCATGTGGATTAGTAATGCGATTAATGCTAACTTTATTTTGGTGTGATGTTTGCTCCTGGAATTCATTTTGGATTACTAGTCAATTAATGCTAACCATATTTTGGGTTTGTGATGTTTTACTCCAAAAATGAAATTCAAGTTGGATTAGTAGTGCGATTATGCTAACTTTATTTTGGTTTGTTATGTTACTCCTGGAATTCATGTTGGATTACTAGTGCAATTAATGCTAACCATTTTGGTTTGTGATGTTTACTCCTGGAATTCAAGTTGGATTAGTAGGGCGATTATTGCTAACTTTATTTTGGTTGTGATGTTTACTCCTGGAATTCATGTTTGAATTCTAGTTGCGATTATGAATAACTTACTTTGTTTGGGCTTTTGGGGATGTGCTCCTGGAATTCTGTTGGATTAGTAATGCGATTAATGCTAATTTATTTTGTTTGTGATGTTTGCTCCTGGAATTCATTTTGGATTACTAGTGCAATTAATGCTAACCATATTTTGGTTTGTGATGTTTTTAATCATGGGAATTCATTGTTGGATTAGTAAGCGATTAATGCTAACTTTATTTTGGTTTGTGATGTTTGCTCTGGAATTTATGGTTTGGATAGTAGTGCGATTAATGCTAACTTTTATTTTGGTTTGTGATGTTTAATCATGGAATTCATGTTGGATTAGCAGTGCGATTAATGCTAACTTTTACTTTGCTTTGGGATGTTTGCTCGGGAATCAGGTTGGCTTAGTCCGTGTGAATTCAATGCTTGGATTTATTTTGGTTTGTGGATGTTTGGCTCCTTGAATTTAAGTTGGCTAAGTAGGCGAAAATTATTTTTTTTTTTGTTTAACGTTATTTGCTGTTGACGTAATCCATTGGAATTTCATGTTGGATTAGTAAGTGCGATTAATGCTAACTTATTTTGCTTTGTGAGTACTCTTGAGTTTCAATGTTGGATTAGTAGTTCGGATTAATGAATTGTATCTTTATTTGCCTTGGTGATGTTTATTTTTGTTAATTCAGTTGGATTAGTAATGCGATTAATGCTAACTTTATTTTGCGTTGTGATGTTTACCTCCTTGAGTTCATGTTGGATTGGAGTAGTGCGATTAATGCTATCTTTAGTTTTGCTTTAAGTGATGTTTATTTTTGTAATTCAATGTTTGATTAGTAATGCAATTAATTGCTAACTTTATTTGCTTTGTGATGTATCTGGAATTCATGTTGGATAATAGTGGGATTAATGCTAACTTTATTTTGCTTTTTGATTATTTACTCCTGGTATTCATGTTAGATTAGTAGTGCAATTAATGCTAACCTTATTTTGTTTGTGATGTTTACTCCTGGAATTCAAGTTGGATTAGTAGTGCGATTATTGCTATCTTTATTAATTTGGTTTTGTGATGTTTACTCCTGGAATTCATGTTGGAATACTAGTTCAATTTAATGCAACCATTTTGGTTTGTGATGTTTACTCCTAGAATTCAAGTTGGATTAGTAGTGCGATTATTGCTATCTTTATTTTGGTTTGTAATGTTTACTCCTGGAATTCATGTTGGAATACTAGTGCGATTAATGGCTAACTTTACTTTGCTTTGGGATGTTTGCTCCTGGAATTCATGTTGGATTAGTAATGCGATTAATGCTAACTTTATTTTGGTTTGTGATGTTTGCTCCTGGAATTCATTTTGGATTACTAGTGCAATTAATGCTAACCATATTTTGGTTTGTGATGTTTAATCATGGAATTCATGTTGGATTAGTAATGCAATTAATGCTAACTTTATTTTGCGTTGTGATGTTTACTCCTTGAGTTCATGTTGGATTAGTAGTGCGATTAATGCTAACTTTATTTTGCTTTGTGATGTTTATTTTTGTAATTCATGTTTGATTAGTAATGCATTAATGCTAACTTTATTTTGGTTTGTGATGTTTGCTAACCTGGAATTCATGTTGGATTAGTAGTGCGATTAATGCAACTTTATTTTGCTTTGTGATGTTTACTCATGGAATTCATGTTGGATTAATAGTGGGATTATGCTAACTTTATTTTGCTTTTTGATTATTTACTCCTGGTATTCATGTTGGATTAGTAGTGGGATTATGCCAACTTTATTTTTTCTTTATGATTTTGCTCCTGGAATTCATGTTGGATTAGCAGTGCGATTAATGCTAACTTTATTTAACTTTGTGATGTTTACACATGGAATTCATTTTGGATTAGCAGTGCGATTAATGCTAACTTTTATTTTGCTTTGTGATGTTTGCTCTTGGATTCATGTTGGATTAGTAGTGCGATTATGCTAACTTTATTTTGGTTTGTGATGTTTGCTCCTTTAATTCATGTTGGATTAGTAGTGCGATTAATGCTAACTTTATTTTGCTTTGTGGATGTTTACTCTGGAATTCATGTTGGATTAATAGTGGATTAATGCTAATTTTGTTTCGCTTTGTGATGTTTACTCCTGGAATTCATGTTGGATCAGTAAAGTTATTAGTGCTAACTTTATGTTGCTTCGTGATGTTTACTCCTGGAATTCATGTTGGATTAATAATGCGATTAATTCTAACTTTATTTTGCTTCGTGATATTTGCTCCTGGAATTTTCGATTTGGATTAGTAATACGATTAATGCTAAACCCTTAACCAGTTCGCCTTCATGATGTTTGCTACCTGGGAACTTCTTGCTTGGGATTAGTAATGCAATTAATGCTAACTTTATTTCGCTTTTTGATGTCTACTCTTGGAATTTATGTTGGATTAGTAATCGATTAATGCTTTCCCGCTGGAAAGAACACTATTTCTGTGCAATTAATTTTTGTAGAGAAAAGAGCAATGGGACGGGTACTTTAATGGTATTTTGTAGCCCAAACCCGGAGGAAACACGAAAAAGGAAACGAAGAAAAGGGCAGGTCTTAACCAAGGAAGGAGCAATAGGCCTACTTCTTAAAGAGACATGTCAGAAAAATGGAAGCTGGAAGAAAATTCCTAAGCCTAAGGGTGCAGTTCTCATATTGAAGGATACTTTTAGCAGTACCATCTGTGGTTTTTCACTTTGATGTAATAGAATACTCGAAAAAAATGCATTTTTTCCTGAATTTGGTATATACGTAGGTAAGGAAGACCCTATTATATCTTTAATTCAACAGGTTTTAAAAGTGTCTCTTGGCTTGAACCTAAGAAAAAAAAATATATGGAGGCAGAAGATATCTGGGTTAGAAAGATTGTTATGAATGTACTGTTTTTTCTCATTGATCAGAAAAGAAAGTTATTGACAGGATGTTTTGAGGATTGAGATGCTTAGAGAGAACGTTAATAATTTCAGTGGCTTTCGAAGAAGGAAATCTTGCTCTTTTTTTTAAGTTTCTTGGTCCAGCGGTACGGATGTTCATAATTCATTATCTTTATGTTTTCCTTATTTTCTCATGGAGCTATGACTGGTTTGATTCCTTTACTCGGTTACATAGATCCGCCTCACCGCCCCCCCTCTCTCTCTCTGTTTTCTAACAGCCGACCCCATTTAATTTCTCGTTTGCAATATCCCTTATATGATTTATTCAGATGTATTGTTATTTATTCCTTCCTTCTTATTGCATGTAGAATTGCTTGCCTATTTTTGTTTATATATATCAGTAAATTATATTTCGGAAATGTATCCAAAATTCCATATGGAATCATTTCAAACGAGCGTGATACGCAGTTGATGTCCAGTTTTAAAGCTACATGGCTGTTAATAATAAGGAAAGAAGACCGTTATTACATGAAATGCCCTTGAAAACTTAGTGTATATAATTGGACCTCCTGCAATATCGGGCATTTATTTCAGTGGCAAATTATCCCATCGGATTTTAAGTGTCAGGAATTGTGGTAGGTATTGTATTAGTAATTATATCTGTTCGTTTATTCTTATTTGATGCTATTTTTGGGTGGATAGCTTATGAACAAATTGCTGCAATATTTTCAAATTTCAAATTATAAACTGATTCGGTTATCATTAATTGCTTAAAGAAAGTGTGAAGTAAACTAGCAAAATATAGTTTTATCTGAACGGTTTCCAGTTCCGTTCCTTTTTAACATATTTTGTAATTACATGTTCATGGATATGTGTAACCATATTTCTGCTAAATGAAGCAACCTCATAAAGAGAAAAAAAAATGGATTGATTAGACGTCAGCGTGTATCCGAGTAACAGGGTTTCTAAAATTCTACCAAACCAGATATTACATCAAACCCAGTGCATCTCGGTGAAATGGGATGCTGCTAACTTTCTTCTTGTATGTAGATCAGTATTTTCTCTTGTAGCATTTCTCTCTCTCTCTCTCTCTCTCTCTCTCTCTCTCTCTCTCTCTCTCTCTCTCTCTCTCTCTCTCTGCGCGCGCCTTGTCAATCGTAACTGCTTAATGATACAATTAGGGGATGAAGACAATTATTTACTATATGCTGTAAAACTAAATATTTTCATATAGTCAATTTTTTACCGAGCGTATTTACATGCAGGCTATTGGTGTGAGAAGCAATAATGGTTATTTTTTTCAATTATTGCCTCTCCATGCTTCCGTGCATTTAGCCTCGTGCTATATTTTTATTAATTTCCGAGATGACCTTCATTACATCAAAGCAAAAGGGCAGATGCGCTGCCGGAAAGTTTGTAGGACGAAATGCGTTGCCCCCATAAACAGGTTCATATCTCTTGACCAGGTGTCTCATAAGGCGAAAAGTTCCGCACACTCGATCGCTCTCGATCATGGGGAGGTGATCCATCTGGAAGTGCAGCGGTCTTTTTATTCGCTCGTGACGGGAGACCTCATCTCTCATGTGGGCGCTCCTCCTCATCTCCTCTTCCTCCTCCTTCCCCTCACCCCACCCCCTTTAGTGGAAGCTTCTCTGTATTGTGTTCTCCATTACGGGTCAAGGTCCAGTATATTCCTCGGCTTTTTTTTTGTTTTTTTTCCCATCCCTAACTTTCTACTTAATGTTACATCTGTTATCCATTCCTTCCCTCTGATATCATTAAGGAATATGAATGACTGTGAGCTGCATTTATCAACTCTCTAATCACATGAGGTCATTTGTAAGTATTAATATCTACTTTCCGAAATTTATGGTTAAAGTTCTAGATGGCATTACAAAATATGAAGACACGAAACGATCTCTCCACCTCCGTCCCCACTCGCAACATCTTTATTTGGGAATGAGGAGCAAAGTGTTTGGAAGGCCACTTTCATAATATGGATGATTTGTTTCCATTTCATACGGAGTAACGAGGAATGGATTTTCGAGCAAATGTAATATTTGAGTTGTGCAAAGTGGGGGTAATCAGGTTCTCTCTCTCTCTCTCTCTCTCTCTCTCTCTCTCTCTCTCTCTCTCTCTCTCTAGTTTATAGAGAAGAGTTTTGTGCATTCTGAAAAGAAAATGTTACATGTAAATGATGTTTTATTATCAGCCATTATTATTATTATTATTATTATTATTATTATTATTATTATTATTATTATTATTATTATTATTATGTTTCGGAAGATGAACCTTATTCATATGGAACAAGCCCAGAGGGGCCATTGACTTGAATTTCAAACTTCCAAAGAACATGGTGGTCATTAGGAAATAACAGGAGGTGCGTGACGTCACTGGGTGGTGCGCGATGTTCCGTGACGTCACGGTCTGGTATTATCCTGCGAATATTCTCATTTATTTTATGGGGGAGTTACTAAACTTGGAAGTAAAAAATATATAATATTACACGTGTTATATAATATAATATTATTATATTAGGGTTTTTTTATGAAAACAATAATTGCAAGAGTGAACATTTTCGTATTCATAACATTCTGAAAGAGGTTATGAATCTATTTTTTCTCGTCATGAAGGTCGGTTATTATCGACTTTGCGTATTCTTGCAATAGCGATGGAAGTGGGTCGTCCCTACATCCGATTCATCGTCGCTGAGTCTTAGTGAGACCTGGTTCATCCTTACCCCAAGGATAAGAGAACGTTTAAGTGATCGTGGGTGGGTCTTGCAGGTATTTACAGGTTCTGAAAAACAGTAAAGTAACTGGCTTTATTGTTTACGCTCACGCCAAATCCTTATCTCTCTCTCTCTCTCTCTCTCTCTCTCTCTCTCTCTCTCTCTCTCTCTCTCTCTCTCTCGCTCTTTATCAATCTCTCCTCGAGGCAAGTCTTTTTGGGACCAGAAATTGGCTTGTGTAGCCCAAGGACTTGATCGCCAACTTCCTGGCTGTTCTTTCGGTCCTTAAAGCATACTTTTTTTGTTACGCATGTTTCAATATCAGTTATCTTATTTTTGTTTACCATTTCCAACTTTTATTTAAGTTTTAAATTCAAGTCACTGTAGACCTCTCTCTCGTGGCTTGAAGATTGAATTGGTGATTTTGCTCTGAAATTAAATGTTAAGAATTATGAATTTTTCCTGCAGAGGAGCTTTTAAGTTTTGTGTGAAATTTGTCTATATGGCTGAAAAGTAATTCAGCCTCTTTCCAGAGAAGAAACTTTGCCATTAGCAAACAGCTTATCCTAAAAGTGTTTTCTCTTTCGGTAAGACTTCTGTTGGCAAAGTCTCGCCCTCGAAACGTTTCTTCTGGAAATAGTTTCCGGTATTTGTTTTCCTTTTTCTCACTTCATAAATGGATTCTTGAACTCGTCTCGCTTTTTGCGTCAAGACAATTTAGGAGTCGTATTATGCTGTAAAACTTAACGTAAACACACACAGAGACATATGTGCATATAGTATTTGTGTGTGGCGTTTGTGAATGATAATGCACTATTGTGTATATGATTCATGAAGAAAAAAAATAATATTTTTTTTCCCATTTCGTTACAATTTCAAAACAAATTCTGTTTCCCGTCAGGAGGCTTCGCTTCTAATCTTTCTTTCATGTTACCCAGGAAATGGATGTTTCGGAAAAAAAAAAAAGAGATTATGACGCTCGACTTCGGTGAGTGAGAGAATGAACAAGTATTTTTAGGGTTATTTGTTTCATATTTTTCCTTAATTAAGTTACTGAAGTTATAGAACGTTTCCCCTGTGCGAAAATGGTTCAGGTGAATGCCATTTGTATAAATGCCATTTAGGTATGGGGCACAAGATTCAAGCTTCACAGATAAAATTTCGCTTTTATTTTAGAAAATAAAGTGAATACTTTCTAGTGTTTATCCGCACAATAGGTAGGGGTATGGCTGATCTGAAGTTCACACGAATTAAAAAAAATAGATAAATTTTAGCATTTCCCTGTAATATAAAATAATACCAAAACTACCATTAGCGTGATCACATCATCATCACAACCGTTTTCCTTTTGATGCTTATATACTTCTCTCTCTCTCTTAATACGGGAAAGTGCCCAAATGTCGACTAATTGTGTAGGTGCTTAGGTGTGAAAAACAGGTCATGAATATTTTACATTTGTACTTTCTTTATGTCTTTAATATATTCGGTTAAGTACTTTTAGTCTCTCTCTCTCTCTCTCTCTCTCTCTCTCTCTCTCTCTCTCTCTCTCTCTCTCTCATTCATGACTACCTTTACGTAGAAGAGAATGGTTTAAAAACAATACAAACAATGGAAAGAAACGTGTATTTATAAGATTCGGTCAAAGCAATGTCTTGAAGACGCAAAACTACAGGGAATCTTTTCCAAAAAAATCTCTTGGTTATTGGCTTATAGGGTAGGATCATATGTCAGGACCTGCATATGCTTATGGATGTGACGGGTTTCATTTTTATCTAGGGCATATGTAGTTAGTAGTTAACTTGACAAAATATATAGTACATTATGTAAATGAATTTTATACAAGGGTCCATTATTTTAATTTAAAAAATCTTACATACACGCACACATTAGTTAGTGTTAGAATTTTTATTATTGTCTTTCTGTGAAAATGTAAGTCTTCACAGCCCACGTTTTTGACCAAACACTTTAAATTGTCTGTCTGTCTGTCAGTCCGGCAGAAAGTCTGTTATTAAAAAATTCGATATCCTTAAGTCAACTCCTGAACGGACCAACGTTTCTCCCGCCTTATTCTTCGACCCGAAAAGGCTTATCGTCAATACGTTAACTTTTCCGTTGAGGAGAATAGAGCTCAAAAGTTAAGTATATCTTAGTATTACCAGACCACTGAGCTGATTAACAGCTCTCCTAGGGCTGGCCCGAAGGATTAGATATTTTTTACGTGGCTAGGAACTAATTGGCACCAAGCAACGGGACCTACAGCTTATTGTGGGCTCAGAAACTACACCATATCGAGAATTAATGTTTATTACCAGAAATAAATTCCTCTGATTCCGCGTTGGCCGAGCCGGGATTCGAACTTCGCACCACCGGATTGGCAGCCGAGCGCGAAAACCACTCGTCCAGCGAGGAACTGATAGAGCTCAAAAGCCACTAAAGTAACAATAAGGCATTTGTGTTTTTAGTTTTTAAACCTCTGTTTTGTGGCGAACGGATCTTAAAGCTTTCAGACTTTGTGGGATAAGAATGAGAGACATGTTTCTGATAGTTTTCAAAGTATTTAAGTCAACTATTTAAATTAAAATCCCCCGGACAGTGGGAAAGGTGGAACATTGCCTTTTTATTCATTGGGACAGTTATTGAAAACAATATCTCGAGCAAATATCTCGCCACTTCCATGAATTTCTGTTTCGCAATGACGTTTCTTGATTGAAAAGGGATGGAAGAAGTCCTTCAGAGATGAATTGCATTTTCCATTGCTCGTTTGATCCATCGCCGGCCGTTTTTCCCTGACTACTGGGGCAGGAGTTAAGGGTCGCTCCTGGTTCAGCCAGCTTGTCTCTTATAGCCTGTATTACTAAATAAGGAGACATTTCACCTCTCTCTCTCTCTCTCTCTCTCTCTCTCTCTCTCTCTCTCTCTCTCTGAGGTTGATTGAACACAAATTTGGAAACTCGAATGTTATTGGTTCTCAGTATATATACAACCCATTTTTAAATGCAAGCGCCATTCTTGACTGAAAGTTCACGATTGAAGAGCATATCCGACCTGTTTCTGTAGTTCAGCATAAATGTGTGTCTTAAGGAAGCCTTGCAAGGTTTCTGGATTCATGTCTGTCCTATAAAATGTTTTTATTCCTTATAATACTTTGAATGCTGTTTTATTTTCTCTCTTGTTTTGCAAATATAGAAAATGACTGATATCATACATTCTAAGCGTCTTGGTCAAAGGTCGAGATTACCACCTGAAAAGAAGGTCTATTCCCCTGGTGCCTGCATGGGCGCGCAAGTCTCCCTTGAAGGATGTGATGACTGAACCTGTCAACGCGATGAGTGGCCACGCATCATGTCAGCATAGTGAGTGTCAGATGTCATCACGCCCGGCCCATGCATTCAACTCTGCGTTCAGGGGGAGTTACACACACACACAAGAGAGCGAGAGAGAAAGAGAGAGAGAGAGAGAGAGAGAGAGAGAGAGAGAGAGATTTAAAGTCTTTCATGTTCCAAGAGAAAAATGTTGCTTTGTTGTTGGTGGGCGTGAAGATTTCATTTTGTGTACCATTCCATTGAGGTGAAGGCAGTTAATGGCATTGCTTGGTCTGTCTAGAAATCTCTCTCCGACTTTTCAATTCTGTCCAAAACGTACAATGATGGACGGCAAATGCCTTGGTAATTCGCTCAGAGATTGGCTGTCGTTAATATATTGAACACAGGTGATATTTTATGCAGGGTTCTTAAAAGAATATCGGGACTGATAATCTGGCAGTAACTGGAAGCAGACAAAGGAGGAAAGAGCAACAGTACAAACCTTAATATGTATACGAAATGAGCAAATTTAAATTTACAACAAAAAACTGAGGCATATCAAATATCCAAATATTTGAGGAGT
>NC_087202.1:64523969-64565224 GCF_015104395.2 Macrobrachium nipponense | reverse complement strand
GGCTTAATCTTAAACAACAACAAACCAGTAAATCAGTTATAAACTGACCTGCACTTTCGGTTGTACCCCGCTCACAGTATATATAATACATATAATGTCGAGTTGTATTTTGATGTTTTCGCTCTATCAACAGACATTTCCGAGTTTGTGAAATTAGCAACATGCATGAAAGCTTCAGATGTCAAAACAAAAAAAATCATTTTATTTTCAGCGGCAATCGCCCTATGAAATAAATCTTGAATCAATTCCAATTTTGGATAAAGATAGGAGAGCCAACTCTGTTATTGGACTGTAGAAACACTTCAATTTACACGGGGAAAACTATAATTTAATATTATAATACAACACTTTTCCACAGACTGCAGATTCTAGCGAGTGGATATCTGTGTATCGAGGATGACAGTCAGGTATGAAATGTATATATGTAAGACAAATGCATGAATGTATGCGTGTATAAATGCACGTAATAAGAAATGGTCAGTCACATCATGCTATGTTCAATTCTTGAAGACTTTGTAATAAAAATCAAAAGCTATTCTGACCTGAGGAATGCTAAGGACACTTCTCGATTTTCTGCATGAATCCTAATCAGAATTGAGAATAATTACTCAAGACGTGAAAGAGAGAGAGAGAGAGAGCAATTGTTATCTCCAGAATCGTTTACTAATATTATCTACGATGAGATTTTATCAATTCCTTATTAACAACTGTCTACCGAATCTTTACACACTAATGTTTACAAAAATTTTTACACTTGGGTGACATAATCACAGGAAAGGGAAATAGTGGCATACCGGTTGTGTGTGTGTGTGTGTGTGTGTGTGTGAGAGAGAGAGAGAGAGAGAGAGAGAGAGAGAGAGAGAGAGAGAGAGAGGATAATAATTATGACAAATGTCATTTATAATAATCTTTGATTAGTATGGGAAGCAAATAGAACGAAAGGAAAAAGAAAGATATGCATGTACTAAGTAAGTATATATCTTAGTTTTACGAGACCACTGAGCTGACTAACAGCTCTCCTAGGGCTGGCGGAAGGATTAAATATTTTAACGTGGCTAGGAACCAATTGGTTACCTGGCAACGGGACCTACTGCTTATTGAGGGATCCGAACCATTTTATGTCGAGAAATTAATTCCTAATCACCAGAAACAAATTCCTCTGATTCCACGTTGGCAGCGCAGGGAATCGACCTCGCGACTAGCAAATCGGTAGGCAAGTACGTAAAGCACGCCTCCAACGAGGAACTTATGCATGTACTCGTGTTGTGCCCTTTTTAAAAGTAGAGTGTTCGAGTGCATGTTCGCTTACCTGCTTTTTTCTTCTTAATGATTAGTTCTGCAGTCTGGTTCTATGTTTAACTTTATGCTTCCTCTTAATGTTAGTTCTGGATTAGTAATCTTACTAGGCTTAGTCTCTCAGGAAAAGTTTGAATGAGACGAGCGGCAGAGTTTCCGTCTTTACTGTTGCAAAGAATAAAAGTTACAACTACAAAGTTTATAAAGTTAGACTCTGGGTTTGGACCCCCGGCATAGTGCTTGCTTCTTTACTGTACGATGGCTGCCGGTCTCTATGTCTTCTTCTGGCGCTCTGAAATTCAGCCACCCTGGGTTCGAATTCAGCCCAACCTTCTGAGGCGACGTAGGTTCTAGTCCTCCGCCCAACTGGATTCTTATTCGAGGAGCGGATATTTCCCTTATCTTTCCCCATCCCCTTTTAGGTGGGGTTAACATGTTAATTCCTCCTCTTCCAGGCGGAGTCAATAATTTAACATGTTCATACCTCCTCCCGGAGGTGGAGCTGCATTCTCGATAGAAGCTGAGTAAGTCTGGTGCGAAGTCACCGGTTAAAGATTTTATGACGGTCTTAAGATTTTAATTGCGATGGTGTTATGGTCCAACTTCCTGTGACTACGGCTTGTTGATCAAATTCTGACTCACACACCAAAGCTCAATTCTCTCTCTCTCTCTCTCTCTCTCTCTCTCTCTCTCTCTCTCTCTCTCTCTCTCGTTATTTTCACTGTACATATTCTGATTATTCTCTCTCCTTCTCTTTCTCTTTCTCGTTATTTTCACTGTACTTTGATTATTCTCTCTCTCTCTGTTTTTACGCTGCCCTATCTACTATTATTTCTTATAGCTATCATTACACTAGTGTCCTTCGACAGTCTTTCCACTCTCCCTCTATGACTTGACAAAAGTGAATGCATCAGCATTTTTACGGCCTCTTAAATTTCATGGAGACGCAAATACATGGAATATTAAACAATTGTTAGGAACACATGAATAAAAAAAAAACTAGTTTTCTGGCACCATACAAATATTCCTTTTAACCATCTAGCCGGTCGCCCTAATGACATATGGTGCTAAAGAATTAAAAAATAAATCTAACTGCTACTTCCATCATTGAACCGCTGAATCAAGGATGGGCTAATTTTGCTAAAAACGTGCAGTGCCTGCAGTGCGTCGACGTAGCACAAATTATGCACCACTTGTTTCTATCTCTTTTACCTGTTACTTTAATAGGACCTCATTTAACTCTTGCTTCTGTTCTGGCATCCTACCACCGTCCATAACAGTCGTCCCAAATACCTACCCTAGAACACTTTTATTTCTTCTGTACCGAATTTACACATAATCCAAACCCCAAGATTTATTGTTTCGATACAGTGTGTATGTGCATGGGTGCGTGCGCCCATGAGATGTATGCATTTGTGTATGTGTGCACGTAAGCATGATTTGTATACGTACAGTTGCCTCAAAGTATTCCTTTACCCCCTGCCCTTCTGTTTCATGAAAATTGTATGGTAACACCGCAATTCTGTGAATGGACGTGAATGGTCGAGCTATTGGTATGCAAATGCTCATATTTTTTTAAACATTTCTGTAGGCAATATGTAAATGGTATACGAATAATAGTTCACATTACAAATGAAATGAGTTATCCTTAAATAGAAAAACAGTATAGTAAAGAGTAATAAAAATAGCAATAGTGAAAATCACATTCAGTCCTGATTAATCATACATCGTCAACCTTCGTTACACAAAGGTGTGGTTGGTGGCGTTTGCTGAAATCCAACTTAGTTCAAAGTAGATATTTGGTGTCAATATCAGAACATAATTATTTAAATGGAAATACACTTTCGATTTACATAATCCATCAATTTATAAAGTGATGAGATTATAAACCACAAATATCAAGAACTATAAATATAATTTCATAAAGGCAATTATAATAGCCATTGACAGGTTATGAGACGGAAGGCTTAAGGAGAAATTACGAGTAGACAACCAGATGTATAAAGGAACAAACATGTCCAGTGTATCACTCATATTTTTTTATTCGATTTATGTCTCACCGGAGTAGCCTAGACTTCAATTTCACGAGTCATCCAAGTAACAACACATCAACCTTGATTGTCTTCATATCAGTGGTAGATTATGGTTTCACACTGATAAATTCAGAACTTAGATATGATGAGAGAGAGAGTGAACTATGGTTGGGTTTATTTTCGGACAATTTCGTTGGTATTATTAAATAACACAGAACTGACCTTTTATAATGCCTTGATAATGACAACAGGAACTCTATTATTTATTGTAAAACAGATAGAGAGAGAGAGAGAGAGAGAGAGAGAGAGAGAGAGAGAGAGAGAGAGAGAGAGAACCATAGTTGGTTTTATTTTGTCAATTTCGTTAGCATTATATCAAACAACACTGAATTGACCTTTTATAGTACCTTGAGAATGATGACAGGGACTAGATTAAAATTATATAACTGAGAGAGAGAGAGAGAGAGAGAGAGAGAGAGAGAGAGAGAGAGAGAGAAACTAGTTGGGTTTATTTTCAGTAGATTTTTTTATTTTCTATTATTAAACAATACTATATAGACCTTTTATAATACCTTGAGAGTGACAACAGGGACTCGATTAGATTTATGTTCTATAACCATGTGATTATACAATAAGGTAAGTTCGATATCGCTGTGTCTTCGTCCATATTTGTTACAATACGGCGAGGGTGTCAAACAAGTCGTTGAAGTCAAACCAACTGTTTCAAAGATCTCGTTCAATAGTTTAAAATTTCCCTCCACAGGTGACCTAACAAAGCAAAAAAAAAAAAAATCATCAATGGTATTTTCATTTTCGTGAAATTGAATTTCATAATGATCATTTGCAGAATAGTAAGGTAAGAGTTCATGACGACAGTGGTAGTTCGAGAATTCATCGGAATTACCCTAGGGAATGTAATTAGGTGCTTCGCAAGATATTTCACTTTTAACTGAATGTTTGTATAAATAAAATAATTAGCAATTTGACCTTACTACACGCGCCATATATGGGTAGATACATAGCGATAAAGAGATGGATTGAATCGCTTTCAGTAGTCGTCAGTTTCAGATTGATTCCTGACATTTAACTTAAATTACTAAATTTCCTCCCTCATTTGGGTTGGTCCTTGGTCATAATCATTGGTAAAACGTAAAATACCCAAGACCCAAGATTTTTATGCTTTTTATAATTACATAATTATGAGATTTTATTAAAATCGCTGGATTCGTCGATGAATTTATAGAAAATATCTGAAAACTCCGTATTACGCATTTGTGACATTCAGTGTTTAATCACAATCATAACTTCGTATTAACCTTTGTTTTAGGACTCAAGCGATACAGACTGATTGAAGCTATATATATATATATATATATATATATATATATATATATATATATATATATATATATATATATATATATATATATATATATATATATATATATATATATATATATATATAATATATATATATATATATATATATATATATATATATATATATATATATATATATATATATATATATATACATACACATTACATATATATACATACACATTATATTTATATATTTATATATCATATATATATATATATATATATATATATATCTATATATATATATATAGTGTGTGGTTGTGTATGTATGTATGTATGTATAAGGCTCCACGCAGCAGCAGCAGCTGGGAGCTGTAGGGTCAGGAGCGTAACCATCAGCGTCTTGTCTTTTCCAGCAGGTTCTCAACCCACAAGTTGTGTATAACCACGTCTCGTCAATGCAAAACAGATTGCAAAATGTTATTCCACATAATGGTGGATAGACAAAATAATATGTCGAATGCTATCTTGTTTTGCTTGTTTTATTTCTACAATTCAACATTGTATAAAATAGAAATAAAAATATTTATTTCCATAGTGATTTAACTAAATCTTGACCTCAATTGTAAGGAATGTTGTGGAATGGAAATTGGAATATATATATATATATATATATATATATATATTTATAATATATATATAATTTAATTATGTATATTATATATATTATTATATATTATATATCATATATATAATTATTAATATCTATATATATATATATATATCTATATATATATATTTATTATATATATTATATATTTATATATATAATAATATTAATTTAATATATTATATTATAATTATTATACTATATATATAATAATTATAATATATATTATATTATATATATATATATATAAATATAATATTTATATCTATGATATATATATATATATATATATATCTATAAATATATATATATATATATATATATATATCTATATTATATATATATATATGATATATATTATATATATATATATATATATATATATATATATACTATATATATATATATATTCCAATTTCCATTCTCACAACATTCCTTACAATTGAGGTCAAGATTTAGTTAAATCACTATGGAAATAAATATTATTATCTCTATTTATACAATGTTGAATTGTATAAATAGAAATATATTTATTTTTATTTTCCTATTTATAGAAATAAAAATAAATAGTTTTTTATTTATTTTGAGCTGTAGGGTCAGGAGCGTAACCATCAGCGTCTTGTCTTTTCCCTCCAGCAGGTTCTCAACCCACAAGTTGTGTATAACCCACGTCTCGTCAATGCAAAACAGATTGCAAAATGTTATTCCACATAATGGTGGATAGACAAAATAATATGTCGAATGCTATCTTGTTTTGCTTGTTTATTTCTACAATTCAACATTGTATAAATAGAAATAAAAATATTTATTTCCATAGTGATTTAACTAAATCTTGACCTCAATTGTAAGGAATGTTGTGAGAATGGAAATTGGAATATATATATATATATATATATATATATATATATATATATATATATATATATATATATATTAAATAATATATATATATATATATATTATATATATATATATATATCTATATTATATATATATATATATATATATATATTATATATATATATATATATATATATATATATATATATATATATATATATATATATATATTATATATATATATATATATATATATATATATATATATATATATTATATAATATTCCAATTTCCATTCTCACAACATTCCTTACAATTGAGGTCAAGATTTAGTTTAAATCACTATGGAAATAAAATATTTTTGTTTCTATTTTATACATGTTGAATTGTAGAAATAAAACAAGCAAAACAAAGATGCATTCGACATATTATTTTGTCTATCCACCATTATGTGTAGTAACATTTTTGCAATCTGTTTGCATTGGACGAGACGTGGTTTATACACAACTTGTGGGTTGAGAACCTGCTGGAAAGACAAGACGCTGATGGTTACGCTCCTGACCCTACAGCTCCCATGCTGCTGCTGCTGCGTGGAGCCTTTATACATAAACATACATACATACACAACCACACACTATATATATATATATATATATATATATATATATATATATATATATATATATATATATATATATATATATATATATATATTTTTTTTTTTTTCCAGCCGAAACAGACAAAGTTCATTGTGTCCCTTGTGGCAACTGCAGCATTTGTAAGCGGGCTTTGCGTGGCTACTTCCGTAATCGCCCTATCTTCTTCGGGGGTCGTTTCTCTTGGCCCACCAGCAGCTATTGGCCTGTCGATGAGGTTTCCAAACTTCCAAAGTCGAACTGTTGGCACTGAAATTCCCAATTCTCTTGCAATACGTTTTGAAAGACATGCCAGTCTCTCTCATGCCCAAAATTCTGCTCCTATTGCCGATTCTCTTTTGATTGCGATCTATTGTCAACTACAGTCGCTAAACCGCTACTCAATAGAGTGACTTATTGCACTAACAGTGGTCACGACATCACTTACATCTTTTTTTTTAGTATACAGCTTTTATCGTGTCCTTGTTGTCATTCCCAAGGTATTTTACAAGGTTTATATATAGTATCATCTAATAATGCCAACAAAATTGACAGAAAATAAACTCAACAATAGTCTCTCTCTCTCTCTCTCTCTCTCTCTCTCTCTCTCTCTCTCTCTCTCTCTCTCTCTCTCTCTCTGTTTTACAATATTGATAGAGTTCCTATTGTCATTATCAAGGTGTTATGAATGGTCAATTCTGAATTATTAGATAATACCAACGAAATTGATAGAAAATAAACCCAACCATAGTTCAGTCTCTCTCTCATCATATTTAAGTACAGAATCCATCAGTGTGAAACCATATGAAGGCCATCAGGGTGGTTGTGTTGTTACTCGGATGACTCGAGAAATTGACATCTAGGCTACTCGGGTGAGACGTGGCTCGAATAAAATTGGTTATGCTCTGTTATGTTTAACTGTGTATGTTAGCCCTGTGTTTTGTGCGTATTGCCTTGTTGTGGCTGTTTCTTTCGTTGGGCATTAACGTAATTATTGTGACAAAGCTCTCACTTTAGTACGTGTAATTGTTAAACTCGAAAGGTTGGTTTTGCACTGTTGTTAGTAATTAAAGTTTTATTTTTTTATAAGATCATTTTGGAATACTTTGTTATTTATCACTCCACTGATTTGTTTATTGTGCCTCAGATAGATGTGTTTTCAAGTATTTAGGACAAATTGTTTTTGCTTTTGCTTTAACTTATTATTCACTATGTTGTAATATATTTTGCTGCTCATGATATTTATGACTTGATTTAGTAGAGTTACGGACTCCTCAAATATTTGGATATTTGATATGCCTCATTTTTGTTGTAAATTTAAATTTGCTCATTTCGTATGTATGTAAACCCAAGATTTGTGAATATTGAACATATTAAGGTCATGCTTGTATTGTTGCTCTTTCCTCCTTTGTCTGCTTCAGTTACTCCCAGATTATCAGTCCCGATATTCTTTTAAGAACCCTGCATAAAATATCACCTGTGTTCAATATATTAACGACAGCCAATCTCTGAGCGAATTACCAAGGCATTTGCCGTCCATCATTGTACGTTTGGACAGAATTGAAAAGTCGGAGAGAGATTTCTAGACAGACCAAGTAATGCTATTAACTGCCTTCACCTCAATGGAATGGTAGCAAAAATGAAATCTTCACACCACCAACAACAAAGCAACATTTTTTCTCTTGGAACGTGAAAGACTTTAAATCTCTCTCTCTCTCTCTCTCTCTCTCTCTCTCTCTCTCTCTTTGTGTGTGTGTGTGTAAATCCCCCTGAACGCAGAGTTGAATGCCGGGATGGGGATGACATCTGACACTCACTATGCTGACATGATGCTATGGCCACTCATCCCGCTTGACAGGTCCAGTCACACATCCATCAAGGGAGACTTGCGCGCCCATGCAGGCATCAGGGGAATAGACCTTCTTCAGGTGGCAATCTCGACCTTTGACCAAGATACTTGGAATGTATGATCTCAGTCATTTTCTATATTTGCAAAACAAGAGAGAAAATAAAACAGCATTCAAAGTATTATAAGGAATAAAAACATTTTATAGGACAGACATGAATCCAGAAACCTTGCAAGGCTTCCTGAAGACACACATTTATGCTGAACTAAAGAAACAGGTCGGATATGCTCTTCAATCGTGAACTTTCAGTCAAGAATGGCGCTTGCATTTAAAAATGAGTTTGTATATTTACTGAGAACCAATAACATTCGAGTTTCCAAATTTGTGTTCAATGCCTCAGAGTGAGAGAGAGAGAGAGAGAGGAGATGAGAGAGAGAGAGAGAGAGATAGAAGAGAGGTGAAATGTCTCCTTATTTCATGTATACCAGAGCTATAAGAGATAAGTTCTGGCTGAACTAGGAGCGACCCTTAACTCCTGCCCCAGTAGTCAGGGAAGAACGGCCGGCAATGGATCGAGAGAGCAATGGAAAATGCAACTCATCTCTGAAGGACTTCTTCCATCCCTTTTCAATCAAGAAACGTCATTGCGAAACAGAAATTCATGGAAGTGGCGAGATATTTGCTCGAGATATTCAGTTTCAATAACGGTCCCAATGGAATAAAAGGTAATGTTCCACCTTTCCACGTGTCCGGGGATTTTAATTTAAATAGTTGACTTAAATACTTTGAAAACTATCAGAAACATGTCTCTCATTCTTATCACACAAAGTCTGAAAGCTTTAAGATCCGTTGCCACGAAAACAGAGGTAAAAATACACAAATGCCTTATTGTTACTTTAGTGGCTTTTAAGCTCTATCAGTTTCTCGCTGGATGAGTGGTTTTCGCGCTCGGCTGGCAATCCGGTGGTGCGAAGTTCGAATCCCGGCTCGGCCAACGCGGAATCAGAGGAATTTATTTCTGGTAATAAAAATTAATTTCTCGATATGGTGTATTTGCAGAGCCCACAATAAGCTGTAGGTCCCGTTGCTAGGTGACCAATTAGTTCCTAGCCACGTAAAAATATCTAATCCTTCGGACCAGCCCTAGGAGAGCTGTTAATCAGCTCAGTGGTCTGGTAATACTAAGATATACTTAACTTTTGAGCTATATTCTCCTCAACGGAAAAGTTAACGTATTGACGATAAGCCTTTTCGGGTCGAAGAATAAGGCGGGAGAAACGTTGGTCCGTTCAGGAGTTGACTTAAGGATATCGAATTTTTTAATAACAGACTTTCTGCCGGGCTGACAGACAGACAGACATTAAAGTGTTTGGTCAAAAACGTGGACTGTGAAGACTTACATTTTCACAGAAAGACAATAATAAAAATTCTAACACTAACTAATGTGTGCGTGCATGTAAGATTTTGTTAATTAAAATAATGGACTCTTCTATAAAATTTATTTACATAATGTACTATATATTTTGTCAATTAACTAACTAACTACATATGCCCTAGATAAAAATGAAACCCGTCACATCCATAAGCATATGCAGGTCCTGAGCATACCCTGGGGTGAGTCACATTTCCTAGAAAATCAAAAGGGTAGGCATAAGATCCTACCCTATAAGCCAAATGACCAAGAGATGGAAAAGATTCCCTGTTAGTTTTGTGTCTTCAAGACATTGCTTTGATGAATCTTATAAATACACGTTTCTTTCCATTCTTTGTATTGTTTTTAAACCATTCTCTTCTACGTAAAGGTAGTAATGAATGTACAGAGAGAGAGAGAGAGAGAGAGAGAGAGAGAGAGAGAGAGAGAAAATCATTTTAAAATTCAAACCACTGAGCCACCGCCATCTTGAATTGAGAATTCAAGATGGCTATGACTGACCACGGAGAAACACCAAAACAAATAAAGCGGTCGTGGAATCGCTGTCTACAGGGCGGGATTAATCATGTTCTTTAACCGCCTATGTTGAGCGCTGTATCAATAGTAGGACTAACTAGTTTTCAAAACTTTTCTTTCCGAGAAATTACGCAACTTCTCTCATATTTAACAAGGACTGCGCTATTTCAGATGGCGTATTCCTGTGACGGACAAGGACTGAGATTTCCTGGCCTGAAATATCTAGCTATGTAATACCTTCATAGCAACAAAAGACTAAATACTTAACGAATATATTAAAGACATAAAGAAAGTACAAATGTAAAATATTCATGACCTGTTTTTCACACCTAAGCACCTACACAATTAGTCGACATTTGGGCACTTTCCCGTATTAAGAGAGAGAGAGAAGGATATAAGCATCAAAAGAGAAACGGTTGTGATGATGTGATCACGCTAATGGTAGTTTTGGTATTATTTTATATTACAGGGAAATGCTAAAATTTATCTATTTTTTTATTCGTGTGAGCTTCAGATCAGCCATATCCCTACCTATTGTGCGGATAAACACTAGAAAGTATTCACTTTATTTTCTAAAATAAAAGCGAAATTTTATCTGTGAAGCTTGAATCTTGTGTCCCCATACCTAAATGGCATTTAAACAAATGGCATTCACCTGAACCATTTTCGCACAGGGGAAACGTTCTATAACTTTTTCAGTAACTAAATTTAAGGAAAAATATGAGACAAAAATACCCCTAAAATACTTGTTCATTCCACTCTCACTCACTGAAGTCGAGCGTCATAATCTCTTTTTTTTCCGAAACATCCATTTCCTGGGTAACATGAAAGAAAGATTAGAAGCAAAGACCTCCTGACGGGAAACAGAATTTGTTTTGAAATTGTAACGAAATGGGAAAAAAATATTATTTTTCTTCAGTGAATCATATACACAATAGTGCATATCATTCACAAACGCACACACAAATATATATGCACATATGTCTGTGTGTGTGTTTACGTTAAGTTTTACAGCATAATACGACTCCTAAATTGTCTTGACGCAAAAAGCGAGACGAGTTCAAGAATCCATTTATGAAGTGAGAAAAAGGAAAACAAATACCGGAAACTATTTTCAGAAGAAACGTTTTGAGGGCGAGACTTTGCCAACAGAAGTCTTTCCGAAAGAGAAAACACTTTTAGGATAAGCTGTTCGCTAATGGCAAAGTTTCTTCTCTGGAAAGAGGCTGAATTACTTTCCAGCCATAAAGACAAATTTCACACAAAACTTAAAAGCTCCTCTGCAGGAAAAATTCATAATTCTTAACATTTAATTTCAGAGCAAAATCACCAATTCAATCTTCAAGCCACGAGAGAGAGGTCTACAGTGACTTGAATTTAAAACTTAAATAAAAGTTGGAAATGGTAAACGAAAAATAAGATAACTGATATTGAAACATGCGTAACAAAAAAAGTATGCTTTAAGGACCGAAAGAACAGCCAGGAAAGTTGGCGATCAAGTCCTTGGGGCTACAACAAGCCAATTTTTTTTTTTTCCTGGGTCCCAAAAGAAACTTTGCCTCCGAAGGAATAAAAATTTAAAATTAATGAAGACGAAGAAGAGAGGATAGAAGAGAGAGAGAAGAGAAGAGATAAGGAATTTGGCGAAAGAGCGGGTAAACAAAAACAATTAAAAAGCCAAGTTTGGTGTTTTTTACTTTTTTACTGGTTTTTTCAAAAGAACCTGGTTAAAATACCCCTTGGCAAGACCCACCCCACGATTTCAACTTTAACGTTTCTCCCTATCCCTTGGGGTAAGGATAACCCAGGTGGTCTCACTAAGACTCAGCGACGATGAATCGGATGTAGGGACGACCCACTTCAATTGCTATTGCAAGAATACGCAAAGTCGAATAATAACCGACCTTCATGACGAGAAAAAATAGATTCATAACCTCTTTCAGAATGTTATGAATACGAAAATGTTCACTCTTGCAATTATTGTTTTTATAAAAAAAAAACCCCTAATATAATAATATTATATTATATAACACGTGTAATATTATATATTTTTTACTTCCAAGTTTAGTAACTCCCCCATAAAATAAACGAGAATATTCGCAGGATAATATCAGACCGTGACGTCACGGAACATCACGCACCACCCAGTGACGTCACGCACCTCCTGTTATTTCCTAATGACCACCATGTTCTTTGGAAGTTTGAAATTCAAGTCAATGGCCCCTCTGGGCTTGTTCCATATGAATAAGGTTCATCTTCCGAAACATAATAATAATAATAATAATAATAATAATAATAATAATATAATAATAATAATAATAATAATAAAAAAAAAAAAACATCTACTGTAACATTATAATAAAAAACATCATTTATGTAACTTTTCTTTTCAGAATGCACAAAAACTCTTCTCTATAAACTATACCACAAAAGAGAGAGAGAGAGAGAGATATGGAGGAGATGACTGAGAGAAGAGAGAGAGAGAGAAGAGAGGAGGAGAAACCTGATTAAACCCCCGCTTTGCACAACTCAAATCAATTTACATTTGCCTCGAAAATTCCATTTCCTCGTTATACTCCGTCTGAAAATGGAAACAAACATCCATATTAATGAAAGTGGGCCTTCCAAACACTTTGCTCCATCATTCCCAAATAATAAGCTAGTTTGCGAAGTGGGGACGGAGGTTGGAAGATCGTTTGTGTTTTGTTTTTTTTTTTTTCGTGTTCTTCATATTTTGTAATGCCATCTAGAACTTTAACCATAATTTCGGAACAGTAAGATTTGAATTAATAACTTACAAGATGACCTTCATGTGATTAGAGAGTTTGATAAATGCAGCTCACAGTCCATTCCATATTCCTTAATGATATTCAGATGGAAGGAATGGATAAACAGGATGTAAACATTAGTATAAAGTTAGGGATGGGAAGAAAAAACTAAAAAAAAGGAAGCCGAGGAATATACTGGACCTTGACCCGTAATGGAAAGAACTACAATACAAGAAGCTTCCACTAAAGGGGGTGGGGTGTTGAGGGTGGAAGGTAGGGAGAAAGAGGTAGTATGGTAAGTGAGGATCCGCCCGCCATGAGAGTAATGAGGTCTCCCGTCGACGCAGCGAATAAAAAAGACCACTGCACTTCCAAGATTGGATTCACCTACTCATTGGAATCGAGAGCGATCGAGTGTTGCCGGAACTTTTCCCGCCTTATGGAGACACCTGGTCAAAGAGAAGTAATGAGCCTTTTTGTTTATGGGGGTGCAACTCATTTCGTCCTACAAACGTTTCCGGTCAGCGCGTCTGCCCTTTTGCTTTGATGTAAGTGAAGTCATCTCGGAAATTAATAAAAATATGCACGAGGCTTAAAGATGCCACGGAATCATGGATAAGACTAATAATTTAAAAAAACAAATAACCCCATTTATTTGCTTCTCACCACCAATAGCCTCCGCCATGGTCTACGCTCCGGTAAAAAACTGACTATATGAAAATATTTAAGTTTTACCAGCAATATAGTAGATAATTGTCTTCTTCCTCTAATTGTATCATTCAGCAGTTACGAAGTTGACCAAGGCGCGACCTCACCTGTCTCTTTATACTCGCTATTTTATATGTAATTCATTTTGATAATAATTTAATCAACTAACCCCCACGCCGTTTCTGCCCTCCGACAAACCGTAAGTCTTGAAAATGAAACCCACCTATTTTGGATTTTATTTCCTGGTGAATAACGGTGGAACAAACAAAGACACACGCACACCACACACCACAACACCGCAGAAGAGAGAGCGAAGCAGGAGAGCTAGAGAGAGGAGAAAGAAAGAAGAGGAAGAGGAAGAGAAGAGAATAGAGAGATAGATAGGGATGAGAGGAAGAGAAAATGCTACAATAAGAAAATACTGATCTACATACAAGAAGAAGAAGTTTAGCAGCATGCCCATTTCACCGGGAGATGTCACTGGGTTTGATGTTAATATCTGGGTTTTGAATAGAATTTTTAGAAAGACCCTGTTACTCGGATATCAACTCTTGACGTCCTAATCCAAGATTGCCATTTTTTTTTCCTCTTTATGAGGTTGCCTTCTTTTTAGCAGAAATATGGTTACACATTATCCATGAACATGTAATTACAAAATATTGTTAAAAGGAAACGGAAGAACTGGAAAACCGTTGTTCGAGAATAAAACTATATTTTTGCTAGTTTTACTTCCACACTTTCCTTTAATGCAATTAAGTGATACCGAATCAGTTTATAATTTGAAAAATTTGAAAACAATAATTTTGCAGCAAATTTGTTCATAAGCTATTAACCCAAAAGATAGCCATTCAAATAAGAATGAACGAACTGATATCAATTAGTAATACAATACCCTACCAAAACATTCCTGACCACTTAAAGATCCGTGTGGGATAATTTGTGTCCACTGACTGAAATCAAATTGCACGATATTGCAGGTAGGTCCCAATTATATACCACTAAGTTTTTCAAGGGCGTTTCATGTAATAACGGTCTTCTTTCCTTATTATTGAACAGCCATGTAGCCTTAAAAACAACCTGGAACATCAACTTGCGTATTCCTGGCTCGTTTTTGAAATGATTCCATATGTAATTTTGGATACATTTCCGAAATATAATTTACTGATATATATAAACCAAAATAGGCAAGCATTCTACATGCAATAAGAAGGAGGAATAAATTACAATACATCTGAATAAAACATATAAGGGATATTGCAACGAGAAATTAAATGGGGTCGGCTATTAGAAAACAGAGAGAGAGAGAGAGAGAGAGAGAGAGAGAGAGAGAGAGAGAGAGAGAGAGAGGAGCGAGGATGCGGATCTAGTAACCGAGTAAGGAATCCAACCAGTCATAGTTCCCCATGAGAAAATAAGGTAAAACAAAAAATAATGAAGTATGAACATCCCGTACCGCTGGACCAAGAAAACTAAAAAAAAAGAGAGCAAGATTTCTTTCTTCGAAGCCACTGAAAATTATTAACGTTATCTCTAAGAATCTCAATCCTCAAAACATCCCTGTCAATAACTTTCCTTTCTGATCAATGAGAAAAAAACGTACATTCTAACAATCTTCTAACCCAAATATCTTCTGCCTCCATATATATATATATATATATATATATATATATATATATATATATATATATATATATATATATATCTATATATATATCATATAATAATATATATATTTTTTTTTTTTTTTTTTTTTTTTTTTTTTTTTTTTTTTTTTTTTTTTTTTTTTTTTTAGGTTCAAGCCAAGAGACACTTAAAGCCTGTTGAATTAAAGATATAATAGGGTCTTCCTTACCTACGTATTTACCAAATCAGGAAAAAAACTGCATTTTTTTCGAGTATTCTATTACATCAAAGGGAAAAATAAAAAACCACAGATGTTACCGCTAAAAGTATCCTTCAATATGAGAACTGGCACCCTTAGGCTTAGGAATTTCTTCCAGCTTCCATTTTTCTGACATGTCTCTTTAAGAAGTAGGCCTATCGCTCCTTCCTTGGTTAGGACCTGCCCATTTCTTCGTTTCCTTTTTCGTGTTTCCTCCGGGTTGGGGCTACAAAATACCATTAGGGTACCCGTCCCATTGCTCTTTTCTCTACAAAAATTAATTGCACAGAAATAGTGTTCTTTCCAGTGGGAAAACATTAATCGCTTACTAATCCAGCATAAATTCCAAGAGTGGACATCAAAAAAGCGAAATAAAGTTAGCATTAATCGCATTACTAATCCAAAACGAATTCCAGGAGCAAACATCACGAAGCCAAATAAAGTTAGCATTAATCGCATATATATACCAACATGAATTCCAGGAGCAAACATCACGAAGCAACATAAAGTTAGCACTAATAACTTTACTGATCCAATATGAATTCCAGGAGTAGACATCACAAAGCAAAATAAAGTTAGCATTAATTGCATTACTAATCCAACATGAATTCCAGGAATAAACATCAAAAAGCGAAATAAAGTTAGCATTAATCGCACTACTAATCCAACATGAATTCCAGGAACAAACATCACAAACCAAAATAAAGTTAGCATTAATTGCATTACGAATCTAACATGAATTCCAGGAGTCAACATCACAAAGCAACATAAAGTTAGCATTAATCGCACTACTAATCCAAAATGAATTCCAGGAGCAAACATCACAAACCAAAGTAAAGTTAGCATTAATCGCACTACTAATCCAACATAAATTCCAGGAGCAAACATCACAAAGCGAAAAAAAATTAGCATTAATCACACTACTAATGCAACATGAATTCCAGGATAAACATCACAAACCAAAATAAGGTAAGCATTAATTGCACTAGTAATCCAACATGAATTCCAGGAGTAAACATCACAAAGCAAAATAAATTTAGCATTAATCGCATTACTAATCCAATATGAATTCCAGGAGTAAAAATCACAAACCAAAATAAAGTTAGCATTAATCCCACTAGTAATCCAACATGAATTCCAGGAGCAAACATCACAGCGCAAAATAAAGTTAGCAATAATCGCATTACTAATCCAACATGAATTCCAGGAGCAAACATCACAAAGCAAAATAAAGTTAGCATTAATCGCACTACTAATCTAACATAAATTCTCCAGGAGCAAACATCACAAAGCAAAATAAAGTTAGCATTAATCGCATTACTAATCCATCATGAATTCCAGGAGTAAAAATCACAAAGCAAAATAAAGTTAGCATTAATCGCATTACTAATCCAACATGAATTCCAGGAGCAAACATCACAAAGCAAAATAAAGTTAGCATTAATCGCACTACTAATCTAACATAAATTCTCCAGGAGCAAACATCACAAAAAGCAAAATAAAGTTAGCATTAATCGCATTACTAATCCATCATTTGAATTCCATTTGGAGTAAAAATCACAAAGCAAAATAAAGTTAGCATTAATCGCATTACTAATCCAACATGAATTCCAGGAGCAAACTTCACAAAGCAAAATAAAGTTTGCATTAATCGCATTACTAATCCAACATGAATTCCAGGAGCAAACATCATTAAAGCAAAATAAAGTTAGCATTAATCACACTACTAATCCAACATGAATTCCAGGAGCAAACATCACAAACCAAAATAAAATTAGTATTAATCACACTACTAATCCAACATGAATTCCAGGAGCAAACATCATTAAAGCAAAATAAAGTTAGCATTAATCACACTACTAATCCAACATGAATTCCAGGAGCAAACATCACAAAGTAAAATAAAGTTAGCATTAATCGCACTACTAATCTAACTTTAATTCCAGGAGCAAACATCACAAAATAAAATAAAGTTAGCATTAATTGCATCGCACTACTAATCCAACATGGATTCCAGGATTAAACATCACAAAGCGATATAAAGTTAGCATTAATCGCACTACTAATCCAATATGAATTCTAGGAGCAAACATCACAAAGTAAAATAAAGTTAGCATTAATTGCACTACTAATCTAACTTTAATTCCAGGAGCAAACATCACAAAATAAAATAAAGTTAGCATTAATTGCATCGCACTACTAATCCAACATGGATTCCAGGAGCAAGCATCACAAAGTAAAATAAAGTTAGCATTAATTGCACTACTAATCCAATATGAATTCCAGGAGCAAACATCACAAACCAAAGTAAAGTTAGCATTAATCGCACTACTAATCTAACTTTAATTCCAGGAGCAAACATCACAAAGCAAAATAAAGTTAGCATTAATCGCATTACTAATCGAACATGGGAGCGAAATAAAGTTACCTGTGACAACAACGCTCAATGCAACGTACCCGAGGGGACAAATCAATTTATCCTTTGTAACCTACGCAATGTCTAAAAGCGAATAGCAATCTAATAACAGCATTTCCTCGTTTAGGCGGGGACGCGTGAGGGAAAACGTTGCTACTTATACGGAAAAAAGGAAAACTTATCGCATGTAGCGATGTAAATCCCAGGCTTAGCGAAAAAGTCTCTCGTCGTGTTATGAAAATCTAAGTGTTGGGAAAATTAATGAATTCGTTTATTGAGAGAGAGAGAGAGAGAGAGAGAGAGAGAGAGAGAGAGAGAGAGAGAGAGAGAGAGATTGTTCGTTTTTACAGATTCTGTGAAATCACAATGTTCGCTGTTTGAGTTCAAATCATTCTAGATGTACGATTAAATTTAAACTACTGAATGTTTCCAAATGTTAAGGGACAATTATAGCTGGCTGATTTCTTTTATCACTGAAGAGAACGAGAATTTAAACAAAATTCATAAATATGTAAACCAACTGAGCCTTGCCACTGCATACTTGATGACCCCTACTCTAGTGATTTTAAAAACCAAAACATCTTCAAAGGCCTAAAAATAAATTCAACCACCTTCTTTTCAAGAAATGTACCTGAATCAAGAGCAAGACTTGAACACTGAAAGCATTATCCTCTGACTTACTGAATCTACATTCCTTCTTAAACATTTTAGAAACCCATTGCTAAATTATGCGCTTAATCGAAATAGAAAAGACGAAGATTTCGAGTGGAATTTTACTTTTTAAATCATTAAAAATTTCTCTTACGGGTCGTGTTGGGAACAAAATAAAATAACGGCATGTCTTACGCACAATAATGGTATTTTTCCAGCTCTCTCCACCTTTCCTTCAGTTGGAAACAACCACAAGAACGTCAGCGAGTAACTAATGCCCTCTTCATTACCCTTGGACATAATATAATTCACTCCTCCAGCGACAAGACAGCGACCCGGCAATTTATTACTCCTTCAGGACGATGTTAATTCATAGAATACTCATGTGATCGACTCTTGTCTTACTAAGTGAGCATGTCTGCCTGTTTAGAGCTTCGGTGTAGTTATATTCATCTAATTTTACAACTAGAACGTTCCTCGTTGGACGAGTGGGTTACGCGCTCGCCTACCGATTCGGTCGTCCCGAGTTTCATCACCCGCTCTGCCAACGTGGAATCAGAGGAATTTGTTTATTGTGATTAGAAATTAATTTCTCGATATAATGTGGTTCGAATCCCACAATAAGCTGTAGGTCTGGTTGCTAGGTAGCCAATTGGTTCCCAGCCACGTAAAAATATCTAATCCTTCGGGACAGACCTAAGAAAGCTGTTAATCAGCTCAGTGGTCTGGTTCAACTAACATATACTTAACTTTTCTCCGACTGGAAGCAGAGAAAGAAAATTGGAAACCGATGGGTAAACAGCAACAGAGTTTTTCACATTACTTGTACCTGAGAAGGAAATCTTAAAAGGAAGCAGACGTTTTTCATGAAATTAAAGTGAAAACAAAACACTGTTGTTTTGTTCAAGTGTTTCCACAACAACGTAACATAAATAACATGTCTACGCATACATACAAGAGCAGGCATTAATAATGATCCTTATTTAACGGATAAACTATCGCCAAAAGAACGAGATACATTATTATTAAGGTAAAATAAGGAAATGAATTAAAAGTTACAAAGAAGTTAAAGTGAAGCGAAAACTTAAATCTTTTTAAAAATGGAGAGAAAAGTAAAGACACTTTCACCAGAAGTCATTCTCAAATGGCAGTGTTGTTGGTTTTGAAGAAAAAATGTCATTCGTGCCAAACTTACATTCCTTTTTTGGGATTATATAAAAACAAAGTGTATCATTTGAACATTAAATAAAGAAAGACTTATTTTCTTCTTAGTGTGGGAATGTATAAAATGTACACTAAAACGGTACTAAACAATAATGTTTACCATTAAAAGAAACAGTAAATAACCCCTTTCCGTAAAGTTGAAAAGGAAACAAAGAAAACATTAAACAAGAATTACCTTCGACGACGAAGTATTTTCCTTGACTAACCTTCACCTGGTGATTGACTAAGCTGAGGATCGCTGCATTTCTCGGGCTTTAAAAGAGAAACTTCTTCCAGATTTAAGTAAACAAAACACCCGAGAAGAGAAAACGAATTGGCGAAATCAAAGACATTTTATTTGCCCGCTTCCTCCGATCTCCAATATACTGAAAGGAAAAATTTTTCTCTTCGTGAAAAATGTACCTTTACTTGCATAACATTATTATGACATGCATGCCCTTTTATGTCAGAGAGAGAGAGAGAGAGAGAGAGAGAGAGAGAGAGAGAGAGAGAGAGAGAGAGAGAATGTATTGGATTTCACCATTTCTAAACTTTCATATCTTTTCATGCAAACAAAACATTCCAGTTACCAAGTACAAAACACATAATAAGATTATGTCTCGAATGGTACATGGATGCCCAATAAAAGTTAATATAAAGCTCATACTCAAAACCATTCCCAGACAAACCTTTCATATGTATATATATATATATATATATATATATATATATATTATATATATATATATATATATATATATATATATATATACTATATATATACTATATATATATATCTATATATAGAATATATATATATCTATATATACTATATATATATATACTATATATATAATATATATATATATATATATATATAATAATATATATATATATATATGTGTGTGTGTGTGTGTGTGTGTGTGTGTGTGGGTGGGTGGGTGGGTGGGTGGGTGGGTGGGTGTGTGTGTGTGTGTGTATGAATATAATTCCATTGATTATTGAGAAATTACACAGTGAAGATTACTTTACCAAAACGTAGGCGTGAATGAGGTAGCTGGCTTCTCCCTCTTGTTCTGGAAGCATCCATGGTGTGTTATCACCCGTAAAAGATGTAATTTTTCCATACCAATGTCTTAATGAACAAGAAAAATATGTCATGATGTATCATAGAGGAAAGAAGGTCATGCAAAAAACAGAAAATCTTACTACAAAAAACAGTAGTCTGGTCTGTCTGCCTGTTGTCTTTAAGCGCCTTTAAAGCACCGGTGTGGAATCCCACGCGAAGTGTTTAACACCTGACGGTCAAATTTATTAGCATTAGGGGTTAAAGAGGGGTGAAGGAGAAAGGGTCTTCTTCCTTTCTCGGTGACCTAACTAACAAGACCAAGGCCATTTTCAAATCGTTGCTGAATATGGTAAGAAACGGGTGAAAATTACATCCGGGAAAACTACCGCTAGGTTGGTAGTTTACGGTAAACATTGAATTGTGAATTATTACGTTCTGACAAGTAGGGCAGGTACAACAACATAGGAAATAACAAGAAAAGGAAATAAAAAGTTTGAGCGTTACCTCGGCATGAAAAAAAAAAAAAAAACACCGGTGTTAGATAACTGTTACTTTAGAATACAGTCACTTCGTCTGAGGCCGTGGTACCAGGCCTCACCGCCCGGGTACCGGGCCCCAGTAACTAATACGAACAAAAAAGGCTATAAAATTAATAAATAAACAGACTTCAAAGAGAAGGGCTAATATGCAAGGGAATGGTGCTCTCTCACTTCCATTTCTTCACTTGTGAATATTCATAAAGGCATTACATAGTCAGAATGTCAGTGACTAAGTAAACTAACTCGAAAGAAGAATTATGCTTTCCTATGCAAGTCTCGCATAATGTTTCAGCAAATTTCCCTTTCAATAACTGTCATGTCGTTAGCATGAGAAGTTCCAACCTTTACTAAGTAGTATTTTTCCGCGTCTGTTATTCTGACAAAAAAATAACGTATCATATTTCAAACGCGTAAAGAATGTGTAACTGATGGTGGTGATGGTGATGGTGGTGGTGGTGGTGGTGGTGTGTGTGTGTGTGTGTGTGTGTGTGTGTGTGTTTTGGAGAGAGAGACTTCCTTTATTCCGAAAACATCCTCATCATTATTTTGAAAATACCGGCTTCCTATTAGTGCGAGTACTAAGTTGGGAGCCATTTCCATGCTTGTTATTCCCCAACAGCCAAACTTCTTCGACAGACGAAATCCCGCCACGTTTTCTGGCCAAAGTTTGCGCTTTCTTGTTTTCTATATCAAACTGTTTTCATGATCAGAGGATCAGGTCTACAATCAACTAATTTCAAGTTCGGTGATCTCAAAGAAAGGCCGAGTTAACTGCTCCAACGATATCGACGTTATGGCACGTTTGAGAGAGAGAGAGAGAGAGAGAGAGAGAGGAGATAATTCTTAGTAACCATAAATGCCACAAACATTACAGCCATCACCAAAAATTGCAATGTGAACTCAACAAGAAAACTCTGTAGCGCATAGTCCGTCAATCCCTTTCAGCAATGAATTATACACTCGTCCCAGGGGCTGCAATAATCAAAATCCTCTTATTTTAGCAACAGGAAAATAGGCTACACATGACATATTACAAAGTGTAGTGTGTGTCAGGGATGATATTGCAAGAAATGGCGGGGACCATACCCATCACATAACAATATTTTCTATTCTAAACATCCACAGACCGTTATATTAGTCTTTCAAGGTCCAAATTTACCATAGAAGACAACCAAGAAAAAATATGATTAATCAACAAATGATATCGTTAAATACACACCACCGCTTGAATAAACGCCTCAAAATACAACTACCTGAATCTTCATTTTCTCTTTTCCTTCTTACTAATCGTTTCCTTACCATCCATCACTTCCCTTTTTCCTACATATTCGGACCAGCTCATTGCGACGCAAGCTTTCATAAATCTATAAATAAATAAATTTCCCACATCCTGATATATGCGTTATAATCGTCTGCCATAATGGTGAAGAGTTAATTGAGTTAACTTTAAGAACATCAAAATCATTTCCCAATATCTCTTGACACTGGATAACAATTAATTACAAAATTGATATTCCCATATTGTTCTGAAATTAAAGTTAATTAACCTCTGGGTCTTGCTAAGATAAAGAAAGATCCTCCATGGTCAAATAAAACTTAATATCAGCATTAAAATTAAAGCTCTTTACAATAAATAAGCAAATCCTAAACGAAAACCGAATACTCATTCTTCCCTTTTTTTCTCACACCTTTCTCTTCACTTCATATAAGAATATGAATAAACAGGAAACAGGTTTCGAAAACTAACTCTCAAGCTTTTCTGATAAATGACCTGATGACACGTAAATAGGAACACGTATGAGTTAACTGAGAATAGGTACAAATAAGAAAAACGATTAATTTCATATGCGTCCTTCTCTATTTATGATTCTTTTAAGCACTGACACGCAACCATTTCACTAAGTTCAAATCGATGTTCAGCCAAACTGCACTCGAATACAAGTAAGCATTTTTGCGAAACCATCTCCCTCCTTTATCGATTTCCCTTCTCCCAGGCGCTCCCCTCACCAAAAAAAAAAAAAAAATAAAATAAAAAGTTTTGATCTCATAATTTTGACCATCGCATTTTAGTTTAGAACAAAATATTAATTTGTCCACAACCTAGCCTTATAACTGCCCAGGCTGTAGAACTTCTTTTAAGTAGCTTATATTTTGATGTGATTATGAAAACATCTCACATGCTTCTGTGATTATTCCATTTATTTATTATGCAACGCGGTGGCTGGAATGGTAAATATACTAAATCCAAAAATAAAGGATTTAACTTGTACACAAAAGAGTTATTTCTTGCAGGCTGGTTTTCTAAACTTACTTTTAAGTTCTAACGACAATAATACAAGTTTTGTTAGTTGGCGGAAAAAAAAACACTAGGCCCATACACTGAATATGGTATGCTTGCCAAAGAGACGACCACAATTAACATGCAATATAACACACACACACACACACACATATATATATATTTATATATATATATAATATATATATATATATATATATATATATATATATATATATATCTATATATATATATAATATATATATATATATATATATAATATATTAGAATATATCTATATATATATATATATATATATATATATAATATATATATATCTATATATATATATATATATCTATATATATAATATATATATATATAATATACATATAATATATATATATATATATATATATATATATATATATATATTATATATATATATATATATATATATATATATATATATATATATATATAATATAAACAACCCTAACCTGTCGAAACGAAATAAACCGGTCTCATCCGTGGATGATTATATTGTTCTAAAACAACGCCCACCCTTCTGCCAGTAAAAAGGGCATTACGATATCCACTTCAAATGCCCGTTTTTACGTGAGTACAACAACAACTTTGGGAAGTGGAAACATAAAAAAAAAAAATAAAAACCAAGAATATCCTTCTTTAACACCAACCCCCATCCCGCCAGAGGACTATTTGGAATACTTTTTCTCAGCGAGGTTTTAGAATAATTGTTTTGCTCTAGTTTCAAGGCGAAAGTGAAAAGTAAATGGTTTCAAAAACTCTTGTTACATTTTTTGGCCGTTTCTATATTTCTTATAACGGGTAAAAAGAGGGTTTCATTTTTTAAGGGCGACAGTAAACTTTCATCTGAAAATACATTAATAAAGGTTTCAATATCAGTGTTTCTTCAGTGCTTTCAAACCTTTTATCTATTATTTTCAGAAGTTTGTCTGAATATTGTTTTGTACTTATAATCATACGTGGACATATAAGTGAAAATACATGAATATATAATGGGACACTTCTTCTTTCGACCTTTTCAGTCCCACTGTATAGCAGGATTGGCCGCTAGAGTAAACTTTCTCCATCTATTTCAATTCCTTGCATCTTACCCCAGTCCCACCTTCCCCCCTCACATTCCATCTCTTCTCTTTGTGTTACATGGCCACAGTATCTCAGACGACCTTCCCTAGCCTTCTCCTTCACATTGCATATACCACATATTCTTCCTATATCTTGACTCTCCCTCCTTTCCAGTAGTGATATTCCAGGAATCTATCTCACCACAAGTTTCTGCCCCATAAGTATTATTAGATCCTTTCTCGATTACTCAGTATTCTAAACTTTTTACTCCTGATGTTAAATTAAATGGTTTTTTTTCTTACTTCTAACTGAAGCAACCCTTCTATTAAGAATGCATCGAGTGTTCAAGAAGTTATTAAAATAGTCGAATAAAAAATAAATGCAATACTTATGCACGATATTCGAAAGTGGGCACAATACCAATCAGATAAAAGTAAAACAATATGCTGCCATGTACAGTAATTATATACTATTATTTTCTTTTTATACACATGGGAAAAACATTGGTAGTGTGATTATAGAAAAAAGCCTTGCATTTCATGTTTGATTCACTAAATCATTGTCTGTGTATACTACATTCATTATGAGTTAGAATGCCATAAAAAAGAAATCCGAGAAATTAAATAAACCAACAAAAACAACAAAAAACGCCATTCTCTTTCATTGATATGTAATTACCACAGCTGCATGTGTGGCTGAAAGGAATAACATTGCATATCACACTTTACTGGCAGAAGCAAACAGGGTTTCGAGGATCAAATATTACTTATTGCTGTTGCTCCCAAACGCTTCAACCGAACGGTTTCCTAAACAAACTTTATCGGCAACACGACGCTTCCATTTCGAGGACATTGAGAGCCTCACTTCCTTCCATCTTACATCACTTCTTATCTCACTTGTTTTCTACAGTTTTCTCCTCTTATAAGCTCTTCTGATTACTTAACCCTTCTTTCTCTTCCCTTCTGGACCTAACCACTGTTACTAAGGCGAAGCCGTTTAAAAATCGAAAACAGGAGACACAATTACTAAACATGAGTAGTTGTCGATACAAATGTCAAATGGTGCAATCTTCACTAATAAAACAACAAAATAATAGGGTCAACCTTTCCAATGGCGCCTGGGATTCTGAACAGATAGACAATATCTTTTTTAAGGCAACGATGAAGTGGATTAAGACAACTGTCAGAACCCAGAATGGCTCAGGCGCGTCCCCAGGGATCACCTAAGGCCATATCTCCTATTGTATAATTCTCTAATGAAACTCCTTCCGTCATTCGCTGCTTGATAAGGATGGAAGTACGTCCACCGAAATATAGTCCTTAGCGTTAAAACAGAGTGTTTTAACAGGCCTTTTATACATGAGTATATACACAAATACATGTGTGCCTGCACTTAAGTAAACACTAATTACTGATTTAAAATAAACACCAACTACTCGTTTATGGTAGCATTAGTACCTTTGGCAAATGTAAGGGAAAAGAAAAATTACAACATGAAGAAATCAATCGTAAATTCACTTAAAAGACAAACACTGCAATCAGAAATTTTTAAAATGTTGGTGGAACTGAGCAAACACACTTTACAGCTCAAGGGCAATGATCAGGTCGCAAGGACTAGGAGCAAAAATTTCGAAAATTATCGAAATCTTTCAATAAAACGGAACTGACTTCCCTGAATCTGCATTCTTAATTAAGACCATAAATAAATTAGAATGCGTTTCAGAACACTGAATTATTAAAGCTGGCAGGTACTGTTTGGTTTAAAATCAAATAATTACTTATCTGTTCTTCAACCAAATTATTTACGAGTAACTGACGAATACTGAAAACGTGGGCACAGTGAAAGCAAGAAAAGCGCTGCTGGGCAAAAAATTACATTCAGGAAGCATGGCATGTATGATCAATTGCAACTCTTGATGAAATCTTATGTTTCTAATGGTTTTATTGCAAGTTCAGCATCAAGTGTCTGAGTGTCTGAAAGCAAAATTTCCATGACCATGGTCTCTTTAAATCCAATCTTAAACTATTTTTAGGCTTACGATGAACTTCATAAATATTTTTGCACGGTTATAACAGCAGCGAGCTCACTACAATTAAAAAAAAAATAAACATTAATATCTGATTTTATTTACTGTTAACTGTACGTAAATACATATATAACTGAAAATAGCACTTGCTAGAATCTGATTACAACTTCTTGATATAAATGAAAAAAACACTGAAAGTGCATATCAACAGATCCATTTCGAAGATCACTACAGCTCCAATATTAAGAAAATCCAATATAAATTAGTCAAATCCTATACAAGAATATAGCACTTAATAAATAACTTATTCCATATATATCTATATATATATATATATATATATACATATAATATATATATATATATATATATACAATTATTTTAACAATACTTACATACATAAGATTTTCATGCTCCATGAACTTCAAATCACGTTGACAATCAAGGTGAAAATGAATAGTGACTGATATGGCACAAGAGTTTTAACATCTTTCATGCAATCACTAATAAAAAGTTAAGTTTATACAATTCCAAAACATTTATAATCACACCAAAGTAATACAGTTCATACCTTGATAGTACCACTATCTAATTTACATGCAAAGCACAGAAAACCACGACTGTTCAAATTCCAGAAATCAAGGTAAGGAATGCAAATCTAATTAAAAAAATTTATTTGAGCTCTGCAAAGCTTCAGTCATCATCCAAATATTTATTCTCCAAAAACACTGGTACTCGTCAGTGCAGAAAAAATGAGTAATTCGTTAGACAGTGAATTAACCGTGAATAAATGAAACCAATTCCACATCATCTGTAATAAATAACATCTCCTTTAGGGTAATTACATTAACTTTGATAGTTCAACTTTAAAGACGGAGAAAATTCTGTTTAAGGAATACGTATATTCCCGACCGTAAAAGTTATCATGAGCTTCTAAGTAAATTAAAATGCAACTATCTATCTACTTCTCCTGAGTGAATACAAACTTGCAACCCAATGATTCATTTGTCGGGCAATTACTTTCTCATTTCTCTACTATTTCCTTCGTTCTAAATGTTATGAAGTTAGTCACTAAGCAGAACAAGACGACTGTTTTCATGTAAAGGCTAATAGTACATGATAAACTCATCCACACACACACACATATACACACCCATATGTATATATATATATATATATATATATATATATATATATATATATATATATATTATATATATATATTTCTGTCCATCAGTGTATTTACCAGCAACCAAGACTGAATGCAAAACTAGGCCAAAGGTACAGATATGCGTGCAGACTAATATCATTAAAACTGAGATTCCCGTCATTCAGAAAACCCAAAGACAAAGAAGCCTCAAGGGTGAAACAATTTGAATATCAGAAGGAGCGTTTGCTGACAACTACAATAGACACGACGGTAACTTATATACCCCTGATTCTGTAGACCCCTATTTCAGTCTATACTATTTCATTTTTAGCATGTTTCAACATCCAGAATCACTTAACTGAAGCTTTTGACACGTGCTTTCGGGCCCTGAAGTGTTGGAAGATCAAGACCGAATTGGAGAAGAACTATGACAGGAAAGGATGAACTTTATATATATATATATATATATATATATATATATATATATATATATAATATATATACATTATATATATATATATATATATATATATATATATATATATAAATATATATATAAAGTATATTGACTCGATCATATCCTGGAACTGTTAGAAACAGAGTTTTTAGTTAAAATTTTCAGCTCAAATCAAATGATAATTATGAAATACTCCCGGTTTCTCTTAAAATTTCTTAAATAGCAACCAAATTTCCTCGGGTTACTGGAGCACACTAGATAAAAAGGCAATATCTTTCTACAGAAAAAATATGAGTTGACTGGTATAAATATTAGGAGGTTTTCTGGCAGACAATATGAGTATATCTTTTCCCATCATTTAAAATGTTCCCGCCCTTTCTCCGAAACATTTTAAAGATGATACTCGGAATAAGAATCTGCACGTGTCACAAATATTCACACTCCTGTTTGTCTTTCCTGTAAGGGTGGGGGGCGGGGTCGAATAAAAGGAACGTCATACACACAAATGATGGCAATCTCTGGAGCTGTGGCCGTTTTAATAACGTTAATTTCATCTAAACTGTCAGACTGCAATGCAGTTGATTTACTCGTAGACAAGCTTATGGAGTTCTAAAAATATCTGAAGAAAACAATGATGATACGGAGCTGAATCGAGATAAAAGGTTCGAATTTGGAAGTTTCCCCAATTTCCTACTTTTCGCGAGGAAGTTGATAGTGTAACTTAGTTATCATTAATTTCTAAATTATTTAAGTTTTTAGATTTTTAATGTTAAGTATAGAAGTGTTGTATTCTTTCTTTATTAGTTTTTTGTCTCCTCACCGGTGGTTATCTTGGTGTTTATTATTGGCTAACGACTGTTTTATATTTTCAAGTTGTGTTGGTTACGTGGCGGTGATCCTTCGTTATCCGAGGGATGGAGGTTTACGCTTGGAGGAGTTTGCCTCAGTGTGTTTCTGAGCCTCCAACCTTGAAGGGCACGACTATTGCAGTTGAAACTATATTGACTCCTCGCCCTATTGCAGAGCTACGTCTTGAAGCTGTATAGCACATTGGATATACTTTCTCTGCATCAAGGATATTTTATTCTTCAATTTGTGCACCGCCCTTGGTTCAGTAAAAGCCAAGGGGACCTCTCTGTCCCAAGGTAATAAGAATTATACCGAGATTTACTTAGATCACGACTTTGATCATCTGCTGACGTCATTATTGGAGATTGTGAAAGCCTATTCCAACACCATAGTTTGGGATCAATTTTCCCTGCCACCTTGATTAAACCTCCAGACGTGGAGTGTATTATTGTCTTCTAAGAGGAGACCTATGAAGTTGTTAGGGATATTAGTTTGTATTGGTTAGGTTATTCTTACTTTTCGCTTGTGCCTCCTCCTTTCTGGACCCTCTCCCCTTTTAGTATGTATGTGTTGATGACCTGTCTTTAATCGTATAATTGTTTTCTTTTGCAGGGAGTTTAAGAGTGAGTGTTTCTCATTAATTATTGTATTGTTGAGGTTCAGGTGTTATTTCTATCTGAAACTTGTGTATTAAAATTAAGTATATTTTTTGTAGTATTTTCTTTTGTCCCCTTGAATTGACTTTGTACTGTTATTGAAGTTGGATACTATTCCACCTTTTGTGGACTTAGTATGGTATTTTGGTGAATACTATTTGATAAAAGTTTAGTGTTTGTGTGGTGGTCAAGCCAGCCATCACAAGTGGCGACCGTTTTGACAGGATCTTTCGTTCCTAAGTATTCACCGGTGTATGTGCAAAGTTTAATTCTTGGGGTTATTTTTCAGGCAGCATATTTTCACCTCCTCGTGGTTGTCTTGTGTAAATTTAGTATTCTGTGTGAATAATAGTGGTCATTATGGTTGTTAATGTATTAGAACTCCTTAGCGGAGAGGGGTGGCAAGAGAGGCTTGCAGAGTTGAATAGGGAAGACTTGGAAATTGTAGCGCAGCATTTTGAATTGGAATATGAAGTGTCCATAAGAAAGTGTGTATTGCTATTGCAAATTTATGAATGTTAAAACTGTAAAGGCAGGTGGGGAACAAGAAGTGAAACCTGATAAAGGACTGTTGTCGGTAGAAATTTTGGATAGGCAAATTGCTCTGAGGCAGATGGAGTTTGAAATAGAAAAGTTTAAGGCAGAGGAAAGAGAAAAAGAGAGGCAGCATGAGATTGCTATGAGAGACACAGGTTCCTCATCTTCCCCTTCCCCAAATAGGTCAGTAACGCCTGCTATTAATTTAGCGCAGGCTCTCAAATTTGTGCCTAAATTTGAGGAAAACAATGTAGCAGAGTTTTTGTATCGTTTGAGAGGATTGCAGCAAGGTTGGAGTGGCCCCAAGAGTATTGGACCACTCTTATACAAAGTAAATTGGTTGGAAGAGCTCAGAGGGTGTATGTAACTCTGGAGGAGGATCTGTCATCAGATTATGAGAGTGTGAAGGCTATTGTCTTGAAGGCCTATGAGTTAGTCCCTGAAGCCTATAGGCAACGCTTCAGGAACTTAGAAAAGAGTAAGGAACAAACTTTTGTTGAATTTGCAAGGTCGAAGGAACAATATGCTAGTGATTGGCTCAAGTCCAAGGAAGTGGTAGATTTTGAGAAATTGAAGGAATTAATGTTGGTGGAAGAGTTAAGAGGTGTGTCCAGATAAACTGAAGGTCCACCTCGAAGAGTTAAAACTCGAGACCGTTCAGGAGGTAGCCATCGCTAGTGATGAATATTATTTTTCTCATAAGAGTGAGTTAGGGGGAGTAACGACAAATGTGAAGTCTAGTTGGGTTAAAGTAGGTAGGAATAATAATTCTAACAATAATAATGCTAGGATGTTTAATAGAAATAATTATAGAGGTAATAATCAGGGTAATGCTAATACTAATATTAATTTTTCTCCTAACAGAGGTAATAGGAGACCTAATATATACAATCCAGAGAAATTGAAGACATTGACGTGCTTCTTTTGCAATAAGAAGGGGCACGTAAAGAGCTTGTGTTATGCGTTTAGAAAATCGCAAAATGCTAATGGTAGGCCAGTGATGGGTGTGGAAAAGAGAGAGAGAGAACCTATCCCAACAAGGTCCACTGACCAATGACTACATGGCTGTTTTGATAAGTATTTGTCCTTCGGTAGTGTCTCATCCCCAAATTCGTCCAAGAAAAGACGAGTACGTATTTTGCGTGATACTGGAGCAGCTCAGTCTTTGATCCTTAGGGAGGCATTGCCGTGTAATTTTGTTCCTGAAAGTGAGGAATTCGTGTTATTGTCTGGTTTTCCTGATACGGTAAAGTCTTATGCTATTGAAAATTTTAATTTAATTTGCCCTTCCTTTGCAGGGAATTTGAAATTGGCCATCGTTGATAAATTTCCGGTTAAAGATGTTGATGTTGTGATAGGGAATGATGTTGCTCTTAAGAATAATACCTATCCCATATTGATAAATCCTGATAGTGAGGTAGCAGCAATTACTCGTTCTAGTGCTAGAATTGTTGACGCTGCAGAGTCAACAATTGATCTAGATTTAAGTAGTTTAGAACGTAGTGATAGTGTAGTTGTAGATCTTGGGATTTTGAAGGACAAATGAATTGGACCACTGAAGAGCTTATCAAAGCTCAAAAAAGGATTTCGGGATCTTCCTATTGAGTCAGGTGATGTGTCTGATATAACTGGTCCCAAATTTAAGATAATTAATAATATTTTATATAGGTTGAGTAGGCTATGGAGCTGATAATATTGATTATGAAATTTTTGAAACCATGATAATGGTTCCATTTGTTTACAGGAATGAGTTGATATCATTGGCGCATGAAAGTGGTTTGGCCGGACATTTTGTCATTCATAAGACTTCCGGCAAGTTGCTAATGAATTATATTGGCCGAAGTTGAAGGCGGACGTAAAGAAATTTGTTAATAGCTGTGATGTCTGTCAGAAGGTCGGTAAACCCAATCAGCTTATTCCAAAAGCGCCTCTATGTCCTATTCCAGTGGTTTCCGAACCTTTCAAGGAGGTCATTATTGATGTTGTTGGACCATTACCAAGGACTCGTAGTGGAAATGAATATATTTTGACTATCATGGATAGAATGTCTCGATATCCCGAGGCAATACCACTACGTACTATAAAAAGCGTTAAAATTGTTGATGTACTAATTGACTTTTTCACCAGGTTTGGGATGCCTAAAATAATTCAGTCTGATTGTGGTTCTAATTTTGTTAGCAGGTTATCGGTTATTTTTCAGAGATAAAATGGCAGAGTTAAATATAAAACATGTGACCTCTTCTCCATATCATCCAGAAAGTCAGGGAGCTCTGGAGAGATTTCATCAAACCCTGAAATCTATGGTAAAGAAGTATTGTTTGATCAATGGTTCTGAATGGGATAAGGAATTACCTTATTTGTTGTTCGCTTTTCGTTCTGTCCTAAGTCAGTCTTTAGGTTTTTCGCCTTTCAGCCTTGTGTTTGGCCATTGTGTTCGAGGTCCTCTCGATGTTGTTCGAGAGTCTTGGGAGGGAGACGTCCCTGAGATTAATTTATTAGATTATGTGTCTAATCTAGGCGATAAGTTAACAAAGGCTTGGAAATTTGCAGGTGAAAATTTATTATGTAGCCAAAAAAGAATGAAGTATTTTTTTGACAGGAGGTCTAAAGCACGTGACTTTGCGGTAGGCGACAAAGTTTTGGTTTTGTTACCCATTCCAGGAAATCCATTGAAAGCTTCTTTTTCAGGTCCTTGGAAGATTTTGAAAAAAATTAGTGAAGTTAATTATTTAGTAGAGACTCCCGAGAGAAGGAAACTTTTCAGCTTTGTCACGTAAATATGTTGAAGGCTTATGGATGGAACGAGAAATTCATTCCCGTGGCAACCATAGGGAATGCTGTAGTTTCCGAGAACGATAACCATTTTTCTTTTTCAGAGGGTGAAAGTATTGATGATAATTGTTTTAATGGAAGTGAATGGCGTTCGGATAATAAGAATTCTTTGACAAATTTTTCTGGAATGGTTTCTCATTTAAGTAATGAAGAACAAAGGTCTTTAAAGAGATTGGTATTTAATTATAAGGAATTATTTTCGGATGTACCGGGAAGGACTTCTGTCCTTGAGCATGACGTGAAACGATCTCCTTACAGGTTGAATCCCTTCAAAAATGAGGTTGTAGCGAAGGAAGTTGATTACATGCTAAAACATGACCTAATTGAACCTAGTCAAAGTCCTTGGTCATCACCTGTTGTATTGGTAAAGAAACCCGACGGGGATTTCAGGTTATGTTTTGATTACCGTAAATTGAATGAATTGTCTAAGTCTGATTGTTATCCATTACCTCGAATTGAGGATTGTATTGATCGTATGGGTAAGGCCAAATACATTAGTAAATTCGATTTGCTGAAAGGTTATTGGCAGGTTCCTCTTTCGAAGCTGGCAAGGGCCTTGTCTGCTTTCGTAACACCACAGGGACTGTTTCAATGTAAAGTGATGCCGTTTGGTATGAAGAACGCGGCTGCCACCTTTCAGAGGTTAATGAATACTTTAGTCTATGGTTTAGAAGGGTGTGGTGTTTATATTGATGATATTGTTATTTATAGTGATGATTGGGAAACACATTTAAAACTTATTAGGGCACTGTTTGAGGTTTTGAAGAAAGCAGGTTTAGTAATTAATTTAAAGAAAAGTGAATTCGCAAAGGCGAGGGTTGTATATTTGGGTCATGAAGTTGGTAATGGCAAAGTTGCTCCTAAGCAAGCAAATATCGAATGTATTGAAAAAATGTTAGTCCCTAAGTGCAGGAGGATGTCAGAAAATTCCTTGGGTTGGGTGGTGGCTACTACCGAAGGTTTGTTAGAAATTTTTCTGACATCGCCGATCCTTTGACTAATCTCTTAAGAAAAAAGGTAGCTTTTGTCTGGACTGATGAAACACAAAGGGCATTTGATAATTTGAAAAGAGTACTAATTAATTTCCCTGTCTTGAGGGCTCCTGATTTTGAACTTCCTTTTTCTCTTGCCACGGATGCAAGTGACGTTGGTGTAGGAGCGGTGTTGTTGCAGAATGACGAACAGGGAGTTTCTCATCCTGTCGCATTCTTTTCAAAAAAGTTGTCCTCCGCCCAACGTAGGTATTCCACTGTGAAGAAAGAGAGACTTGCTTTAGTATTTGCTATTAACCATTTTCAGGTTTATCTCTCCTCCACAGATACACCTATTAAGGTCATAATCCCCTGACCTTCATCAGCAGATACAAGAATAAAAATCAACGATTGATGAGGTGGAGTCTCATGCTGCAAGAGTGGAATTTAGAATTTTCCCACATCCCAGGAAAAGATAATGTTGTTGCCGATTTTCTCTCTCGCAGCGTTGAATAGTGGTTATTGGCAGAGGGCTATGCAGTTATTAAAGGTAGTATCTGTATCGTTCTAGTTATGGTGTGTGTGCTGTTGAAGTGGGCACGTAGTGAGTAGAAAAAAATGTATATTTAAGATTTATTAATCATGGTTTCTTTATAGAGGACGATAATGTTTTAGGTGTAGTATACGGGATATTTAAGGTTAAAAGGTGAGGGTGATCACTGATATTTGCTAATGGTTGATTAAATAGGTGGTCTAAGGTTTTGAGGTGTCAGGTACGATAAGGTTTATAATAAGCTAAGAAAAGAGATAGGCACTAATCCGGTTATTCTGTATTTTCAGGCTAATAATTACGCTTCATCGATTTTGTGTGTTTGTTTGCTCAGGGGAGTCTTGTGGTGGTCTTCTCTGTGTCGTTCGGTGTGTGTGTATGTATTGGACACTATGGTGATAAAGTGTGGATATAACACTGAAATAGACAGTGGTTTTTGAGCCCAACATTTATTGATAGTGAGTGAAGTGTATCCCTGAAATTGAACAGTGTATTGAGTGTGGAAAAAACAAAAGGTTGATTGCCTTTGGACTATATAAACAGAATCCGGTTGTTAGAGCCATGACTCGCTCTTAAGTTTAGTAATGGTGTGAGTGATGTGAAACTCTTAGGTTGGGTATTTATTTATCGAATGGTGATGTTGAGAGTTTCTGGTTTTGGAAACTTTTCCTGTGAATAGTATTAAGCTTATGAGGTTGTTGGTATTTGTTATATGCTGCTATCCTTATATACTGCTATCCTTGTGAGCTGCTATCCTTGGTACTTGCCACCCACTTTCCTTTTGTTTAGGTCATGTTTTTTATGAGAATTTTGCTCTCTGCAGTTTGTTTAATGACTATTTTTGAATGTTATTTTATTATTTCAGTATGTGATAACATAATTATTGTAGTTAGATGTTAACGTACTTTATAAAAAAAAAAAAAAAAAATTGGAAAAAATTTTTTTGGTCGGGTGAGGAGGTGTAAATTAGTTATCATTAATTTCTAAATTATTTAAGTTTTTAGATTTTTAATGTTAAGTATAGAAGTGTTGTATTCTTTCTTTATTAGCTTTTTGTCTCCTCACCGGTGGTTATCTTGATGTTTATTATTGGCTAACGACTGTTTTATATTTTCAAGTTGTGTTGGTTACGTGGCGGTGATCCTTCGTTATCCGAGGGATGGAGGTTTACGCTTGGAGGAGTTTGCCTCAGTGTGTTTCTGAGCCTCCAACCTTGAAGGGCACGACTATTGCAGTTGAAACTATATTGACTCCTCGCCCTATTGCAGAGCTACGTCTTGAAGCTGTATAGCACATTGGATATACTTTCTCTGCATCAAGGATATTTTCTTCTTTAATTTGTGCACCGCCCTTGGTTCAGTAAAAGCCAAGGGACCTCTCTGTCCCAAGGTAATAAGAATTATACCGAGATTTACTTAGATCACGACTTTGATCATCTGCTGACGTCATTATTGGAGATTGTGAAAGCCTATTCCAACACCATAGTTTGGGATCAATTTTCCCTGCCACCTTGATTAAACCTCCAGACGTGGAGTGTATTATTGTCTTCTAAGAGGAGACCTATGAAGTTGTTAGGGATATTAGTTTGTATTGGTTAGGTTATTCTTACTTTTCGCTTGCCTCCTCCTTTCTGGACCCTCTCCCCTTTTAGTATGTATGTGTTGATGACCTGTCTTTAATCGTATAATTGTTTTCTTTTGCAGGGAGTTTAAGAGTGAGTGTTTCTCATTAATTATTGTATTGTTGAGGTTCAGGTGTTATTTCTATCTGAAACTTGTGTATTAAAATTAAGTATATTTTTGTAGTATTTTCTTTGTCCCTGAATTGACTTTGTACTGTTATTGAAGTTGGATACTATTCCACCTTTTGTGGACTTAGTATGGTATTTTGGTGAATACTATTTGATAAAAGTTTAGTGTTTTGTGTGGTGGTCAAGCCAGCCATCACAATAGACAACAAAAGCTTGTCACATCCGCAAAACCCCGAAAAAGGTAAAACGTTTTCCTGCAGGTTTCTAAGCCTTTAGAGTAAAACTTGTTTACAGTTCTGTGTCTTTCAAATTCATTCATCTGTTTAAGTTTCAACATTCAACGAAGTAATGAAAAATGTATGAGGGAATAACTTTCCAAACTCTTTCGCCCGAGACATTCTCTATTCATTTTAGCCTTTAAGAAAGAAGTCTGAGTCACCTTAGTAGTTTCAATAAAGAATGTAGGCGATCTACAAAAAATACACACAATTCATGAAATGAAATTGGTATCAACGAAACACTAATATTCAGCTAGAACACCAGGGTTATAAATTTCCAGCCTCTGCGATGTTTCTACGTTTCGTGTTACAGAACTACACGATATAAAATAGTGCTAGAACAAAAGAAGAAAAACAACATTACTCTAACCACCAACAGCTCAAAAACAAATAAAACAAAAACATTGTTCGAGCCCAACCACAAACGTTTAAACAGATCTCTGCTCTTAAGAGATAAATAGCGCGGTCAGATATAAAACATCCATGTTGAAACTTTTCATAATTTAACATAACTGCAATTGACCATATGAAATTTAGATTCTCTCTCTCTCTCTCTCTCTCTCTCTCTCTCTCTCTCTCTCTCTCTCTCTCTCTCTCAGAACTGGCATAAATTATACTACATTGGGATTATCTTCACGCCTCTGGAAGATATAGTTAACTAGAAATGCAGTAAAAATTCTTGAACATGTACAAACTAAATTTTTATTTTCCGTTGCGTTTCCTCAGCACAAAGCAGTAACGCAGTATTTATGAAAGGGACGTTAAAAAGAACCCTTCTATTCACTTACTTCGAATATAGACAGACAGACACAGGAGAGAGAGAGAGAGAGAGAGAGAGAGAGAGAGAGAGAGATACTACGTATATTCGAGGCTAACAAAGCGAGAAAAGGAAACAAGGGGAGCAAAACGTTGATAGTGAAAGATTTTCTTTTTACCGATTTTAGTTTATCTTTGTTAGCATTGCAGAGATGGAACTGGGAAAAAATGCACCTTTTTCAGGGTAAAAATGACATTAATGCGCATTGAAAACGATAAAAGAATCTGAAGATGAAAAAAAAAGTCAGTAACAATACAAGGTTCATGTTAATTGATAATAGGAAAGATATAACATACAAATTAAAAAAAAATACGCACACCCAAAAGACCAAGAATTAAATGACCTTACGAGAAAGAAAGCAACCCACGGGATTAGGCTAGATGGAGGACCAGCTTCTGGTGATGGCTGGATAAAAACCTGAAGATTTCCACTTAGGAAAAGAGACAAAATCGGCCTCTGTCAACCTATCATAGAAATACATAGAGCAGGTATTTTAATGGTATTCACTGAGGAAGAAGAGTAAACCAATGGTGGATAACGAAACACTTAAACTGTCCTATTTGCAGTATATATGTGCTTTAAACGGTCAAATTGGTTTTACAATACTTATGAAATACAAGTAGTAAAAACAAAAATTAAAAATTGCATGGCTAACGGGGAAATCATCTAAACAATATTTTCAAAACAAACCCTGCAATGACAATAGCTTGGACCATTTAAATTTACTGATATTAATATAAATCCGTTTCCTAGACAATTCATTATTTAAAAAATGGCAATTGGTGAAAAAGTATGTCAATGAAATAAAAAATGTGTCTGGGTAGTTGACATAGGAAATAAATAGAGGGATTGTAATTTCCGTATGGATAAATGACCACAAAATTTATATTCATGATACGTGCATAATTAAATCTACCTCTGGCATGGACATAAAAAGATGCATTTAAGTTCGTTTAACCATGACTACCCATAATTATCGTATTAAAATGTGTTTTTATGTACTGAAAATGGAGGGAAACCAATAATTGGGATCATTTTCTTGAGCAGAAATACAGGTAACTTCCTTAAGAACAGAGGAGCCTGAGAGAATAACATATGGCAAAATTATCCTTTGCACTGCATGTGAAAAAACTGCCAAATAAAATAACTCCAAAATAAGGTTCAGAACAATATTTGAAATTCCAACGGCAACAGAACAAAAGTACAAAATTATACCTAAGAGAGAGAGAGAGAGAGAGAGAGAGAGAGAGAGAGAGAGAGAGAGAGAGAGAGAGAGAGAGAGAGAGGACTACTCCGGACTACTTCAATCATAAGTCAATTTAAAGAATTTAAATATGCAGATATTGAATAAGAAGCCATAGCATACAAACATTATCCAAAAATGGCATCCTCTCATGGATGAAAATCATTTTTACAGCAGCTATTGAAAATTTGACATAGCGAGACAGCAGTGGTGGCGAGGCCACGTTAGATAATCATCTTCCACAATACCAGTTGGAAATTGCAAAGCCATGAAATCTCATTGCTACACAAACACCACCATCACTCTTTAATTCGATCTTTGAATGAAAATAAAGCAAGGAAAATATGGAAGCCGTTTCAGTCATCGTTAAACTACGTATTCAAATGGGAAATCAAAACCACAACAAATAAATAAATGCTCGAACTAGTTTGCTGCATTCGACGGTTTTCGTATGAAAACAGGACACATCGCAGAGGTGTTCAAGAATCAAGTTGAGAATTTACATTATTGGCACTGGTATTTAAACAGAAACCATCATGTGTTTAAATGACCTTAGCCTCGTTGAACTCAGTGTGTTATTGCCAGTATTATGATTACTATCTTTTATGCTACCTCAGCTATTTTGTGGATAAGTGCAGATTATTCACTTTTGTTTTTGTCATTTTGTCTCGTGTATCTAGATTGTGTATGTTACTGTCTGCATTTTGTATATTCCATGTATATGGGCCTGAGCTGAAATAAAGGATATTATTATTATTATATTCCCTCCAATACAACATACTGTACGAAATAAGATTAGTTCTAACACATTATAAGTTTTCTTTTATACGAAACCTTTGTGAAAACTATGTATTCACGCAAAAAAAAAAAAAAAAAAAGGCGCAAGCCTCGTATTCGTGAATGAAATGCAAAAACACATTAACTTCCCTGAAAAACAGCTCACGTATATATAATGTGCCAAGGCCTTCCCGTTGTTTTGACATCGTTGCATAAATCGCCGTACCCCTCGCAAGGATTTGAATACAAATGCAGGTGTTTATTTCAAGTACGAGCTTCGGGAATCCTTACCACTTCACGTTCATGGTTGCTCTAAGCATATTAAACACAAAAGGGAGACGTAATCCTTTCATCTCATCAAAACATGCAGTATTCAGTGGGTCTCTTTTAATAATGAATAGCATAGCTGGTACCTAGCTGTGTCTTTCATTTCCAAGCCATTTACTACTCAAAGTTAGTAACCCGAGTAGCTTATTTATCTAACAAACTTATCTCCACCAAGTATGATATAGAAAAAGTCAAACAAATATTGCCAAATCAAGATGTATTTTAAATGCGTCCTTACTTTTACAATTTCCTGTTCCGTATTCGCATAATGTTACAGTTATTAGCCTCCTTATTCTTTTTTCATTCCATTCAGGCGATTTCTGGATAAGTCTCATTTTCAACTGATCTCCTATTTTCTTGACATTGGAAGAATATTCTCGCAATACAATCAGCAGGAGACACAAGACAATCGTTTAATAGAATATAAGCAGTTTCTCTGTATTATTTTTGACTCGTTAATTAATTTGTTTGTTTGTTTGTATGGTGTTTTTACGTTGCATGGAACCAGTGGTTATTCAGCAACAGGACCAACGGCTTTACGTGACTTCCGAACCACGTCAAGAGTGAACTTCTATCACCAGAAATACACATCTCTCACACCTCAATGAAAAGCCCGAGAATCGAACTCGCGGCCACCGAGCTGGCAGCCCAAGACCATACCGATCACACCACTGAGGCGCTCGCTAATTCATTTGTGCATGAGATCTGAGGTACAACACATGCTTACGTCCTCCCAGGCAGGTTACCAATGATATATTTCGTAACTGTTTTCATAATTTCCAATCCCATTGCGTATGCATATCATAAATGCTTTCATCA
>NC_087202.1:64498969-64506469 GCF_015104395.2 Macrobrachium nipponense | reverse complement strand
ACATGACATGAAAACGTAAGGTAACTACTTTCCATTGGGTGTGACAACATTCTAACTTACTCCACTAAAATATATAGCCTTCTTAAAACTCAGTCCGTCTTGAAAAAAGTATAAACTAACGAAACTAGTTCTAAAAGTTTTTCGTAGTGTTACACACACACACACACTCACACACATACACATAATTTATATAATAGTATATATATATATATATTCTATATATATATATATATATATAGTTATATATATATAGTCATATCCACATTACCGTGAGTCATATACATACATCGAGCTTCAAATGTCTTTTAATATCTAATTTGATCCAACTCGGAATTAATATATTTTCATATACGTTTAACCGAAAGGGAACTTTTTAGTCGAATAAGAGATTTGTCGACTCATGGGCGCGAATCATCGAAACCAACAGATCCAGGAACGCATTAGATATTAAAGGACATTAGTAGCTCGACGCATATATATATATATATATATATATATATATATATATATATATATATATATATATATATATATATATATATATTATATATGTGTGTGTGTGTGTGTGTGTGTGTGGTGTGTGTGAGAGAGAGAGAGAGAGAGAGAGAGAGAGAGAGAGAGAGAGAGAGAAATGGGGCGAAGGGAGAGATGGGGCGGCGGAGATTTTTACCCTTATGTATTCAGAGGCGAAGCATCGGGTCCTCTTCCAGAACTTTTTTACAATTTGAATGCTAGGCAGAGCAAAGCTAAGGCTGACTAAGTTTTTCAAGAGCTCCTCGGCTCTTATTCCTTCGAGAAGAAGAGTAAAAAAATATTACGAAAGAAATATGTAATAAAATTTTATATTTATTATTTATAAATTAAGAATAACTCAATTCTTGGTCAGACGACTGAACTCGTGAAGTTATTCTCCTTAACTTAAGGAATTAATTGACAATAAATCTCAAAATTTCACCTTCAAGATTCTCCTCTAGTTCTAAATTCCACAAATCTTACTATTGGCTGGGAGAAATTAGTCTTGTTCCTTCAAAAAGTTTATTTTGGATAATAATAATAATAAGTGAAGTTAATGGGATAATGAGACCAATGCACATCACAAGTATCACATACACAAATAACCTGGCATATGCAGTAGCAAGGCTAGTAGCAGAACTCCTGGGGATACCATCACCAACACCACCATCACAACCAACCCAACAGAAACCAAAACAGCAACCGCCTTGGAAAAGGTGCCTGGAAAAACAAATCATGGTGATGAGATCTGGCTTAAGTGAACTGAAAGAGATGGCAGAAAAGAGGCTAAGAAGCAAGAAAACAAAGGAGGAAGTGAACGAGAAATACAGAGTACAGGAGAAGCGACTAAACAACACAACAGAAGATATAAAGCAGAGGCTTAAACCCAAAGCATATAACACCCAATGGTACGTGAACAGGAATAAAGGATACTAACAGAACAAACTATTCGGAACCAACGAGAAAATACTATAAACCCAACTAAGAGGGGAAGACAACCACCAGGAATTTCCTAAAGTCGAACCAAGTAAGAGGCTCTGGAAAAAAATAGAGTAATCTAGTATCAAACAACAAACATGCAACATGGCTTCAAGAGGTCAAGGCTGGAATAAAACAAAGAATCACCGAGACCAACGGACACAATCAGACACCAACTATTGAAAATACCCTACTGGAAAACCCCAAGTCCTAATGAAGCCCATGTATACTGGCTCAAAAACTTCAAGGACCTAACACCCCAATGAATAGCCGAACAACTCCAGCTTTGTATGACAAACCACCATGCACCCAAATGGATGACCACAGGGAGAATCCCCTTAATACAGAAAGGCAAGAACAAGGGAAATATAGCAAGTAACTACAGGCCTATTACTTGCCTACCAGTAATGGGGAAGTTACTAACAGGTATCATCAGTGAAAGGCTATACAACTACCTAGAGGATACAAACACTATGCCCAACCAAAAGTACTGCAGAAGATGAGTGCAGGGTACCAACTCAAGATAGGGGGCAACAGAATTAACCATCTGATGTTCATGGACGACATCAAGCTGTATGGTAAGAGCATCAAGGAAATAGATACCCTAATCTAGACTGTAAGGATTGTATCTAGGGACATCAGGATGGAGTTAAGAATAGAAAATGTGCTTTGGTCAAAATACAAAAAGGCAAAAGTGACAAGGACTGAAGAGATAAAGCTACCAGATGGAAACAGCATCAAACACATGGACGAGACAGGATAAAAATACCTGGGAATAACAGAAAGAGAGGATATAAAACACCAAGCGATGAAGGACATGATTAAGAAAGAATATATGCAGAGACTTAAGGTGATAATGAAGTTGAACTATGATGAAAATCATAAACACATGTGCAGTACCAGTAATCAGATACAGCGCATCTGCAGTATAGACCAGAAAACTAGGAAACACATGACAATGCATAAAGCACTACACCCAAGAGGATATACATAACAAGAAAGGAAGGAGGGAGAAGACTACTAAGTATAGAGGACTGTGTCAACATCGAGAGCAGAGCACTGGGACAATACCTGAAAACCAGTGGCTAAGGAGTGCATAGGAAGAAGGACTGATAAAAGGAGAATAAGACCCAGAAGTATGTTCGAAGAACGATGGAAATATTTCACCCATATGCAGGGAGTGCAATATGAAAAAGGGGACCATAAACCACATGGCAAGTGAATGTCCGCCACTTGCACAGAACCAGTACAAAAAGAGACATGATTCAGCAGCAAAACCCCTCCATTGGAGCCTGTGCAAGACACCAGCTAGCTTGTAGTAATAAGTGGTATGAACAGCAACCTGAGGGAGTGATAGAAAAACGATCAGGCAAAGATCCTCCGGGACCATGGTATCAGAACAGAGGGGGATACGTGCCAATAGACCAGGTGTGACATTGATTGACAAAATTAAGAAAGTATCACTCATTGATGTCGCAATACCATGGGACACCAAAGTAGAAGAGAAAGAAAGAGAACAAGGCGTGATCTGACTTCCAGCTTACACACGATGAGTGCAAGACTATCCAATGATGTGTATGTTGCAAACATTATATTCCTAACTTAACGTGAAGTGGCCTTTGTAATTAATACTCATATTAGTGCTACTGATATCAACAACAATAATCAAATAAAATGGACACAAATTAAACACGTTAGTATATCCTCAGTTATAGGTGGATACACAAAATAATCGAACAGAAATATAGCCTCTAAATTCAGTATATCAAATAAATTAAAACGTGCTAAAATATAAGGGCAGACAGCCCGTCGTTTCACCAACGAAAATGAAAAAATTGCGATATATCATAGAAATAATTTTTCTGTACTGTTTAATATGCACATTATTCATTCTTTACATTTTAATTCTAATAAATAAATCACAAATATCCTACCCTAAAAATCCTGTATCTTTAACTCATGCGAAACATCTTTTTCAGACCTTTGTAGAACTTCCTACTTATCCCCCCCCACCCCCCACCAACAACAACAAAGTAGCTTTTATGTTTACTCCCCGAGTAAGCCAAAAATTTATAGGTATCGAGACCTGAAAAAAGAAATAAGAAGGATATGGGACATGGCAGTGGAAATTGTACACATAATCACAGGAACACTAGGCTCATCCCAAGATACCTGAAAAGGAACCTGGAAAAACAAAATGCTGAAGTAGCTCCAGAAACCTCATGCAGAAGATGTGCTGTTAGAAACAGCACACATAGTGAGAAAAGTGATGGACTCCTAAGGAGGCAGGATTTAACCTGGAACCCCATACTATAAAATCCACCCAGTCAAATAATAGGATGATGTCCTTGATAGATCGAAATAATAATAATAATTAACAATGGGTACTCGAACAAACTCGTAAACCGAGAAACTCGAGCCGCCCTTGACAAGTGGTACATGACGGAGGAAGAGAGAAGGAACATTCCGCCCCCGGAGGATATCAAACTTTTCTATAAATCAAATGACTCAACCGAATTTTGTTACCATGCCCTTTGGTGCGTTGCTCGCCAGTCTAAGCAACAACGAGAAAGCCGTCATCAGAAAGATAGAGAAGACTCTTTATGATTAAATAGTGCTGAAGCAGCAGTCATTTTTAACAAAAACATGTCTACGAGAGGGTCTCCTTCCGAAATAATAATATACTAATAATAATAATAATAATAATAATAATAATAATAATAATAAATAATAATAATAATAATAATAATAATAATAATATTAACAATAATTTTTGTCGCCCTCCCTTCAAACGACAGAATGACAGAAAGTCAGACCGTCCAAAGAAGCAAAAATGTGAAATACCAGTACCGTAAATGCAGGTACATCTCGTCCCGGCATTCCCCTGACGCTCTAACCAAACAATCTCCTGAAGCACCGGTATTGGAAAGAGAGAGAGAGAGAGAGAGAGAGAGAGAGAGAGAGAGAGAGAGAGAGAGAGAGAGAAACTTGCGAATACAATCGTATTTTACAGGCAGCAACAGATGCACCTAGAATGATGAATAACGGAAAGGTGCAAAATTGGAATTATAATATGGATACTAAAGGGAATTTTAACAGACACACAAAATGAAGTAAGAGGGTGTAGTTGAAAGGAGGGCGACGGACTAAAGATTCAACTCAGTTTCCAAGAATGCTTCGAATCCATTCTGTTCGGAACGCCTAAATTGCAGAGAGAGAGAGAGAGAGAGAGAGAGAGAGAGAGAGAGAGAGAGAGAGAGAGAGAGAGAGATTCCCACAGCGTATTTTAAAGGAATTCAAGATTCTGCTGAATATTTCTTGCCTGAGCAACAATATCCGTCTGAGTTGTCTCCAACGCGTCTTTCGAAGGTTTTCCTTTACAAACAACCGTACAGACAGACATACTCGTACAAAATGAAGTTCTAGGCTGTAAGGTACATAAAAAATTGTATGTATTGCAATAAAAATATATTTGTTTCATATGATAGTTCAAGTCCAGTGAGCAGGTGCAGGCAAAAAGAAATTTGTTCATAAGACAACTAAAAAGGAAAAACACATCAAACAAACACGATTATAACCATACAATAAAATACATGGAATCGGGAATAGTGAAGATCAAATTTGTACCAAAAGACAAGTGTGACCAGTTGCAGATGCATCGCGTTTCTTCATCAAATGAAAATTGGACTCAAATTTGATCATTCAATAAAAAATCGTCTTCATGCTAATCTAGCATCAGACTAATAAATGAATACTCTTACTAAATGCCAGAAGGAAAAGGATCCTCGACCACTGAAACTGAAACCAACAATAAAAAAACATATAAATTGTAATTATAGAGAATTGTCTATAATCATCATTGTATCTCAAAGAGATATCTCTAATCCGTAAACAATTCATGCCATTAATAAATAAGAGAACTCTACTCATGAACGGAAACATAATGTTTGAAATTCATATTTATGCCAGTAAGTAATGACAGATAATTAATTTGTAAGAAATGAAGGATAAGTAAATATCACATATTTTGGGAAGTATAGGCTTCAATATTCACAAGAACTAATAAAAAAATATTTGTGAAACTTACACGCAGTCAAACAGTTTAAAATAACCCTTAAAATGAGCTTACTCTGCTCAATAGATTTGTCAATTATCGTGGAATGTAGTACACCAAAGATAATATAATTTCACGACCATGAAATATACTTGCATTGTTACCATTTCGTTCACGTTCCCCAAATTTAATTAAAGTAGAAAACAATATTGAGGGTATATTAAACAAAAATGACCAAAGGCTTACAAACGATCAAGGCACACTACTTCCATAAAAGAGTGCCATCTAAAGTACTCATTCACAGATGAGAAACGTAGGCAACCATATAAACCTAACGAAACTTTTATAAACAAAATATTTACTCAAGTCACGCAAAATTAAAGTGGAAGGCCACTTCCTGAGGCCTTTTTTCGTGTCAGACAAGGTTAAATTTTTATTTAATTTTCCACATCTAAGTCGACAATCTGTATATAGACCTATACAGATTGTCGACTTAGATGTGGAAAATTAAATAAAAATTTAACCTTGTCTGACACGAAAAAAGGCCTCAGGAAATGGCCTTCAACTTTAATTTTGCGTGACTTGTGTAAATATTTTGTTTATAAAAGTTTCGTTAAGGTTTATATGGTTGCCTACGTTTCTCATCTTTTATGGAAGTAGTGTGCCTTGATCATTTGTAAGCCTTTGGTAATTTTTGTTTAATATACCCTCAATATTGTTTTCTACTTTAATTAAATTTGGGGAACGTGAACAAAATGGTAACAATGCAAGTAATGAAATGGTAACGAAATGGAAACAATGCAAGCAATAAAAGAGGTCATATTTTCCTAATCTGCAAATGTGTTTTTGAGTAAGCTGGTGACAGATATAATGCAAAAATTCTATGAAAACTTCAGTTCAACTCTCAAAGAACTCTAAAAACAAAAAACCGCACACATACTAAGTCAAATTTAAGCTGAATACGTGACGTAATTAACATTTACACTTGACAAATTTTGGCAATCAAAATATTAATAAAATATTCAAAAAATATAATAGATTGTTAACTCGCTTTAATGCAAAGCAGTCTAATCAATTAAATTGTTTATGCAAACAGAAATGCACTGGATAGTACAGGATAAAAAAATGGCTCGATGGCAGAAGTTAGGAGATATCCCTATTGACCAGATTTACCTTCCCGGGGGAATGGCTGTCCACTTGTCCAAATTGACGGCACTCGTTGAGCTTGTGGGGAAACAGAACTCATCATTGAGAAACTGGTGACGGATGTGTTTATTCTTTGAAAAAGTTTTCCAAATTCCTATATTTCTGCATTAGTCGACGAAACTTGCTAAAAACTTTGGCTGCGCAATTATGCATGCGTTACAAGATATCTACGCAAGAAAAAAAAAGAGAGCTTCACAGCATCTCTCTCTCTCTCTCTCTCTCTCTCTCTCTCTCTCTCTCTCTCTCTCTCAGTTGCTTCTCCGTTCCATAACATTTAAATGCCACTCAGATATCAGTCTTCTTCTTCTTCTTCTTCTTCTTCTTAGAGAGAGAGAGAGAGAGGTCGATTCACTGACATATTCGCCATGTTCGCCAGCCGGACACACAACTTGAACTGAATAGGGAAGTTATTGAATAATAATGGCCTAATCAACACTCAACAAAAGTTACGCTTTACCGTATCTCTAATTAACTCCAGTATTGGTGAAATCGGACTGCACTGAACCAGTTATTTCTATGATGATTAAAGCAAAGGTTTAATGATAGTGATGACTATATCGTTCATAACATTCATTTCTGATGTAAAAGAACGAAACAATAAAGTACGAAACTAATCTTCATATCGTGGAAAAATATTTGGGACCATAGACACGTGAAACATAAAAACTATAGTCTTTGATATATTCTATGGTCTTCTGAAACCAAGTGTATCAGCTTCTATGTAAATACAATGCGTAAAACGTTTCGGT
>NC_087202.1:64491469-64493969 GCF_015104395.2 Macrobrachium nipponense | reverse complement strand
ACTAATTGCAAGTACTGGAAGCGCGCAATGATGTTCTACACTCACGCACAGACATACAAACACACACCACACACATTGTTAGAACTTTGCCATTTTTTTTATTTCGTTTTATTTTATTATTTTTTTTTTTTTAGTTTTGATTCATTATCATTAATGTATCCTAAATTGTCATTTATTATAGTATCCCTATCTGGGTTTTATGTTTTCTTCCTCCACGTTATTCAGTTATCCCCATTCCCGTTTTTGATCCTCGGCCTGTTTATTCTCAGAGTCCTGTTTTTGGTTTCCTTGGAGTATTCCGAGGTGTATTTGGAGGTCCCTGTGCTCTATACTAGATAAGCAGTCTAGCTCAGGCCTACGTGTTGGTACCACACATTTTGGATTACAGCAATTTTGCTCCATTATCATGCAAGGATTCACCTTACTTTATCCAAGGAGCCTGTTGCAACGCTGCTGCTTCACCTTCCTGTATCCTTGGGTCGGTATTTGCCGGGGGGACCTCGATATGAGCTGGTATAAAGTCCCTACGTTTTGTGACGTCAGAGAGATGTGGCCCTATGGTGAGGAGGTCTGGCCCTTAGTCTGCAGACTTTTGGAGTATGGCGGGGCATACCTTCCTCTTCTTTGACTCACACATACGTCCTATTGGATCAATAAAAGGATCTTTGTGGGGATTAAAACTCGATGCCACTTTATATCTGTTAGTTCATCTTGGTTTCGTTAATTGCTAGGCTTCTTTCTAGCCGTCATTTTCTCCTTTCTTTCGGGACCACCTTATTTGGGAGAATGTACGTTTTGCTCCTTCAATTAATAGTGTGGGTGTTTTGCTCTAATTATTGTATTCGTATTTTGAGTGATTGTTAATTTTTGTATTTATAGTGGTTTTGGCAGTCATGTATTGAGTTTGTAAATACATTACATTATTTTTATATGTGGTATTTGTAGCCTCCTGTTAATATTTGCACACTGCCTGTTATCTCACTAATCGTGATTTTAACCTTGAAGAACACCAGTTCTAATTTTGGCTAGAGAAGTGTCCCGACAACATGCACACACACTCACCACTGTCAAACGATGAATGGAGTATAATAGTAGGATAAAAGGTAGTAAGATAAAAAATGTAAAGACGATGAATGGGGGTATAATAGTAAGATAAAAGGTAGTAAAGATAAAGGTGTAAGACGATAAAAAATGGAGTATAATAAAGATAAAAGGTAAGTAAGATAAAAGGTGTAAAGACGATGAATGGAGTATAATAGTAAGATAAAAGGTAGTGAGATTAAAGGTGTAAAGACGATAAATGGAGTATAATAGTAAGATAAAAGGTAGTAAGATAAAAGGTGTAAAGACGATAAATGGAGTATAATAGTAAACTAAAAGGTGTAAAGACAAGGCTAAAATAAAAATAAAAAAAAGAAATAAGAGGAAGAAGTCTAAAATTATAGAAAAGTGTTTGAATACGTAAAGTTAGCAAGTATTCCCTGTAAATAGTCAATACCATTAGTTTCAATTACACCAAATAACCTTTTTAAGTTCAGCGCACAATCAAGAGCAGTAACAAGATACCCAAAATCCGGTTCTTGAGAAATACAAATTGCTGACACTTTAGTTACAACTTTTTTTGTAAGGGGTTTATTTCTAAGAGAATATTAATGCTTAACGGGAATGAGAGAGAGAGAGAGAGAGAGAGAGAGAGAGAGAGAGAGAGAGAGAGAGAGAACGGTTTCATCCCAGCTGGGTGAAGATCACCGTTTCATCCTGTCGTCTCGAGTTCTCTCTCTCCCAACCCTAGCTGAGGCAAACGGTAGTTTTATCTAATTTACTGTCTAGGTCAATAAGGGCACACAGGATATTTATTTTCTTAAGGAACCCACCCATCAGTGGCCGTCTTCACAGCTAGACGGACTAACAGTAAGTTAGCTTTGCCAGACGAACTTTGTTCATGTGACCTCAGAAGCGGGGAAAGTCAGAAACTTATCCGCTTTTTCTCCACTTCTGACGTCACACCAAACAGAATTCGTCAAGCAAAGCTCGACCGTGTGGACGGCTCTTTACGATACAAAAGAGAAGGACGCACACATACACGCCCCCGCCCCCCCCCCCCCCCCTCATCCTCTCTCCCCCAAACACACAACGCACACAAACAATGCATACTAATCGTTACCATCCTTCCTGCCATAATAGGCTCCTGTCTACTTCCTCGCATCGTCGCTACTACACATTTACCGCCTCACACACACACACACACTCACAAACACTCATTAACTTCTTCCTCGCATTCAAACCTGTTTAAGGGTAAATTAGTCTCCCATCATCATCATTATCATCAAAGACAGAGTTGAGACTAATTCGATGGGATGAAATCTACGGGAGAGACCGAATGAATTTGTAACTAAAAGGGTCTGGGAAACAATAAGAGCCAAGTTAATTAAACACGACGTTGGAATCCCATGAATCTGAAACGACCGGTTAGCATTAAAAAGATGGAAAATAGGTCTCC
>NC_087202.1:64452150-64479650 GCF_015104395.2 Macrobrachium nipponense | reverse complement strand
CGCTTTATCTTCAATCCACGGAATTTTTTGACAGGTATTATCTTGCAAAAGTGTTGCAACTTGCAATTTTGCAACTAGCAAGATGCTGTTGATCGGAAAATACAATTCAGTGTAAATATAAAAAATTTTATATAAATATCAAAACTTTCATATAATCTAGACATCTATCATTATCATCACACAGATAATGACAGAAAGTGTTCGTATATACAGTATATATAAACATATACAGAACAAAACAAAAAGTCCACAACCATCCTGCACTCAAATTAGTCCCTATTTTTGTACTTCATTTTAACCCTGGATTCCCTAGGATGTGCACAAATATCCCGGAATTATTAAACCTAGAAAATTGTCACGAGCACAAAAGTGATGAAATCACAAAAGGGGCAGCAAAGGTCAGCCACAAGAGATAGATATGGAGGTCAGGGGATACAAAGGAAGGGGTATGGGGGTTAGGGCTTCACTCCGCAACCTGATAAATTAAGATAAAGGCGAAAAGTAGTAGGAGTCTTTTATCTATCAGTATAGAAAGTGAGTGCCATTATATCACACACAACGCCAACCATACTGGAGGAGGTAGACACTGGCACTTCTTCAAGCAATACAATTTGAAAACATATAGCATAATATGTACCTACTCAGAAGCGTGTGTTCACATAAACTCTTCTCTGTGGGTAATTTTTTTTTTTTGTCGTAGAGATAAATACGGTGAACTTATCCCGACTGTTACTGATAGATAAAAGACTCCTAATTCTACTTTTCGCCTTCATCATAATTTATCAGGTTGTGGAGTAAAGCCCTAACCACCCCCTACCCCTTCCTTTGTATCCCTTGACCTCCATATCTGTCTCTTGTGGCTGGGCTTTCATGTCCCTTTTGAGACTGCATCAATTTTGTGCCCGTGATTTCAGTAATTTTTTCCCCTTTTTCTTGCAATTGCAACGCCCCACATCGAAAAAAATCTTTTAACAAAGGAATGGGGGTTATTTAGGTTTTAACATATTATCAGCCTACTTGCAGTGTGTTTCCCGGGGCCAGGATCTATGTTAGCCTAGGGTTAGCCGTCACCCGAGTCGGACATTTAGCATACTTTCTTATAAGTTTAATCTAATGCTCTGATGCATGTAGGGGCTCTCCATCATATTTGAAGTAACTCATTAGTTTTCAATCAGTTCTCTTTTCCGAGCGTGGAATGGGCTTTCCATTTTCCATACTTCCTTATAATTGATACATATTTGCTGAACAAGAGGAAAAATACTATTAATATAATAATACTCTCTAATCTGGCAAATTAGCAATAATCACGCGAAGCTACATTACTTCAATATACAGTGTAAGTGAGGGGATAAAAGCTTGTTAGAATAAAAAATATCATCAGTGTTGTAGTAGAGAAGAGAGAGAGAGAGAGAGAGAGAGAGAGAGAGAGAGAGAGAGAGGCGAATAAAATAACACTCATGTTTAAAATAATGAATTTAAATTGCACTCTTTAAACTCTATATTGACGTTTAAAGTTCCTCAACCACCACCTGACGCTAAATTTAACCAGAGATTTAAAACCGTCCTGAGAGCCTGCCAACCATCAACGCTCATTTTATGGGTTTCATGATTCTGAAAGCCCTGGCTAATCCGTTATAATGAAGGATGGTTCCTGATAACACCATGCGAGATAATATAGATAAGACTGGAATGTTCTTCAGACCATAATTAGAAACTCTGAACGTCCTTTCATCTTTATCATAAAGATAGGAATAAAATTAATCTAGTTAATTAATGCAATAAAACTCAGGTGTGGTAGGTTTGACTTACATAAATTATTTCTTACAATAATTAGAATACTGGACATATGAATTACGTATACAAGGCAGCACGTATATTGAAACTTTAAATGATACTTAGATAAACATTCGATAGAAAACCTTAAAAAGTACAGCGACTATTAAATTTTATATTAGCAGTTTTTTCCAACAACTCCTCCACATTACAACAAATCTTACTAAAATTATACAATTCCAAATACATCGGCTATTTGGTCAAGTAATTACCTTTTTATAAACTTTCGTAACATAGTTCTCGCGGGAACTTTACGTTTGAAACTCAAAATAAGCAAATTTCGAAAACACATGAATTATGAATTTTATTTTGTTCCATGATCAAAACTTTCTTTGCAGGAATGTGCCGATGCAAACCAGAGCGGCAACCTTCTCCCCTGACGTCAATCAAAAATATCGAGGATCTCTATCAACCGAAATTTTTATCTCAGAGCTCATCATTATAGCTATGAAACTTGCCTGGCGCATTCATTATATACCTTCTCGAGACGTTCAATTCCAGGGTAAAATTGGCTCCTAGTTGTTGTGACGGTTTTAATGTCAGCGCATCCATATAATGGTCTCCATAATGAATGAGTTCTTGTGATACCCTGCTAAGCCACCCTCGTCGCTCCCCACTCCACCCCCACCCCCACCTACACACACACACACATACGTACACGCACACTTACGGATAGGCGTAAACCTAATGACCTTTCAGGTTCACTGGCGGATACCATAACAACAACAATGTAAACAACATCGAGAGAGAGAGAGAGAGAATACCAACCAGACTACCTGTCAAACGCCCCCATTTGCGAAAACACCGTTGAAAAGTAAGATATATAGATTGTCAGAGTCCCACGCATTAACCAGCCTTATGAATACATTAATGTCGTAATGCGACGCACGAATGGTAATGATTCGCCACTTACGTCTCTCTCTCTCTCTCTCTCTCTCTCTCTCTCTCTCTCTCTCTCTTGGGATAGGAAAGTAATGAAGTGTTCTGGGGCCAAAAGAAAACGCCAAAAGGGAAAAACCAATTGAATAGTGTGTTAATATGTACTTATACTGCCTAAAATCAATCATTTCACGGACTACGCCATTCGAAAACAGAAATAATATGGCAGACGTGGCTGTACTGGCAAGTATTTGAACTGTTTAACACTATTTTGAATGAATGCAAATTTCGTTCTCCCAAATCACGATATACGAATGACAGGAAATAACCAACATTATCAACAAAAACACAGTTTTCGTTTCAAGCGTACATTCAGGGGGACCAGACATAATACGCGCAATATCTATGCTTGATGGTTCTTCTAACATAATTGTACCAATTCTTTAAAAAAGCGTGAAAAGAAAACCAGGACTTTTGTCACATCTTAACAGCAATCCGTATTCCCAGGCCGAAAGCGCAATCCTAAAAAAAGAAAAACTAGACACATTATCGAAACAATATTAAGAAACGTTGACAAAGAAAAGTCCATTGAAGTTCAAAAAACATTTTTTAAAACCATTATATCTAGCAAAAGTTGAATAAGCAATAATTACATCGATAAATACTAAATCATATATTCAACACATATAAAAAAAACTTGCAATTTACGAATGAATAATTTCAACATAAAGCCAATTTCATAGACAATAATCATCTAAGTTTCAGGAAGAAAACGATAATACAAAGCTCCCTGGAAAGAAACTTATATCACTGGGTGTAACATGTTTACATAAATTAATTGATTGAAACCAGGAATGTAAAAACCTGAGCCACCTTGCTGTAATTGAGAGTATACAATTATGATTTTGCCTACATATTTTTTGTGCAAATTTGTCGCCCTATGTAACACCACCCTGGCACCTGAGGTAAATGATTTGAACGGACTCGAATATCCACCGTATGAGCGTTGTTGCAAATGAATTTGACAGACTTCAGTTTTCTTGTTGATGTAAACAAGGCTTCAACCATTTTTTACGGTTGTTTTACCCCTGTTGTGGTCCCATCTTGCCACCAGCCATGGTAAGAATAAATTTGATTCTGCACACTATATGGAAGCTTTCAAGGAAATTATTTAATATCTAAGTCAGAATTCGTAAGCATCTCCCCTTAGCCAAATGATACTTGAGTAAAATAATTGGACGAGATTGATCAAGTGGTTCTGGAGAAGTCGAAAACATACCAATTGATGTAAAGCATGCATAAATACATACTTAATTAAATGCATTTGCTCATATATACAAAGAGAGAGATACTTCCCTAAATATATACGGACAAGAGAGCCAAACGCCGGGGAAACTTTGACCAAAATCCCTTATGTGAGCTTTCAGCCGAGTCGAGCTAAAATATAGTTTCATTACCGAGTACAATAGTTGCCTGTACTCTCCCCAACACAGGCATTTAATTAGCTCAAGGACTCCTCCGACTGCAGATTGCTTGCCCGCCAGCCCCCAACAGAACATTATTTTTCATAACCTAATTATGCAATTTAAAATTTAGACTCTCTCCTCCATTTCCTAGCTCTTACGCTAGTTAGGCAAAGAGAGTGAGAGAAAATAAAAACAGCCTAGTAACAGGGCTTTGACACACGCGCATCAAGGATGAATAGCCCGGAAAAGGTTCTATTCCTTGGTGGCGTTTTTGAAATGCACATGACACAAGGCTCTTATGAGTCAGAAACTGAATACAGTATAAACGACTTGCATAGCTTTAAAAATGCAGTTATGAAATGACCATTTGTCCTCTCTCCCTATCATATTCACGGGCATATAAACGTCATGTCCCAAAACTCACATATATGAGTTTTGATTAATTTCTAATTATACAGGAAGGCATCCAAACAATAATGGTTACTGTCGTCGAATATACAAAACTTACTATTACTGAAGACTAACTGATGTTAGTCATGAAATTCCTTCAAACAATTTTTTTAAAGAAAACTATTCATACAACCCAACACAAACGCTCGCACATACACACATATTACTGGGAAAAGAATAAGCAATTCAAAAGACCTGGAAAGGGCTAGACAGATGACGGCCAAGATGGAGCAAGTCCAGTATGATTCTGTCAGTGATCCATCTTGCCTTTTCATTGGAGTCAGTCCGGGTACAGCTTTATATTAAAATGCGTTGTGTATAAAGGCCCCCATACACTGAACGATTGTCTGAGCGATTGTATAAACGATCTCCGCAGCGATTTCAGTCTGAAAAAAGATTTTGTCTCGAGAAGACATGGCATCATCTCTAGAAGAGACGCGCGCGATAGCTTTATATCGGCAGACAAATATAAACATTGAACCACCTGTGTACGACAGACATAATTCGCAAGCCAGCAACCTAGTCGTGACAGATTCCCGCTGAGACCGTTCAGACACGAAGCTCTGCCCATTTTTGCATTCATACAAACCTATACACAGTATTTTTGCGAACGATACAAACAGACGTTCAGACAATCGTTCAGTGTATGGGGGCCTTAAGACTCTTACTGAAAACAAAATATACATGCATACATTCATACAAACATGGATACATATAAAAGGAGCCATTGTAAAAAATAGGTGAGTAGAAAATCTGCCTCAGTTACAGGGTGAAGAAGTATTACTCGCAAACGTGAGGGTATATTACTCAAATGCAAAAGTTAAAATATCCGTAAAAAGGAATTTCTCTAAAATCGAGCCTTCTTCATGTCCGCGCGCGCGGAGAGAGAGAGAGAGAAGAACGTGCATAGGAGAATAGAGTGCTGGAGAAGATAGAAGGTCTTGGAGATACAAAAGAAAAATGCAGATGTATCATTGCCATCTGTCAGATGGTACAGTTCATAATCCCTGAAATAATTAGAGATCGAGTTCTTCTTTGATATATTAATTATGTATTCATAACTTGACATATTTCAACTTCATTCTGCACCACCATATTCATAATGACCATTAATACTGGAATTTATAAGTCGATGACCTTATTCTTAGTAACGTTAGGTTACATAAACAAATAAATCAGACGTACATCACCACTCTCAACTCATCTTCTTAGAACAGGAGACAGTTCGTCCTTCCCTCCCACCCTCCCTTTCTCCCTCCCTCCAATCAACGAAAACAAACGAAGCAGTTCGAGAAAGGGAAACTGACAGAATGACTAATAGCAAGAACTGGAAGAATAGATTAATAATACGGAAGATGAAGAGGCTCCTCGTTTGATCACACACAAAGGGGGAATCTGATGAACCCAAAACGACCATCTTGCATTAATATTCTGCAACAGATCTGAGATGAATATCTAATAAGAAATAAGATGAGGTCATCTAAATTATCGAGGATGAAAGGACATCTACAAACATGTCTATATACGAATAATAGAACTGGAGAATAACATCTCATCTAGAGCAGAGAGAGAGAGAGAGAGAGAGAGAGTACACTCGCGCGCTTACACATCATATTCATCAAAGCAAAGTTAAACAGCTTCAAATGTACTACATTATGTTAAATATTAATGTATTTATACGTCTGCCGGAGGAAAGCTGAGAAATGTGGCACTGCATACGGGATATAAGAATGTTTCAGGACTATAATATATTGAAGGCTGCTCAGGGAACAACTTTTGCTCTCGTCTCATACTTATATAGAAAAAGTCAAAATGCATCAGTTTTTACTTTACATCGGATACAGACCACCCAAAATTTTATTATTCTAAAGACAATACTTATATATAAAAAAATTAAATCTGAAGTAATTGAAAACACCGTTTTTCTAAGGTAATTAAATGCCTGCGTTGGGGAGAGAGTATAAGCAATTATTGAACATTATAATGAGACGACATTTTATCCCGATTGAGCTGAAAACTCAAATGAAGGACTTTGGTCAATGTTTGCTCGGTGTATGTCTCTCTAGTTCGTATATATTTAGGGGTGTATTTCTGCCTTTGAATTATGTGTATATGAATTTAAGTAAGTATGTATTTATGCATGTTTCACTTTTACATTTTGAAAATAAATTTCGTTTTTGTACTATGAGAGGGTTCAACAGTCATGACAGAAGACAGATAATGCACCAAAAAATTAAATTACTGTAGGTAGACGAAGGAGTAATTAGATACTCCCCATCTTTCCAGGATGGAGGGAAGGAGGAAATCGCAAGCGAGCTACAGAGAGCCATTGGTAATGGAAGTAGAGCTGATGGTGCCACAAAATTAACGCAGATAGAGTAGAAAAAAAAAAAGACTATAAAACCATGATCACCAACATCTCATGAGACACAGTACTGTGGAGAAGTTTGTTCTTGAGGGAAATGTAATTTTCCATCAATCCCTCAGGTCTGGTTTAACAATCATCACACTTAAAGTTAATAGCAAGCGCAAGAGTGATAAATATTTAAAATAACCATTATATACATACATACATACATACACATACACACACATATATACATGAGTCTTATCACATCAACGTGATTCATATATACGCATTAAGCTACAAATGTCCTTTAATATCCAATTCGCTCTACCTCGGAATTAATATATTTTCATATATGTTAACCGAAGGGGAATTTTTTAGTTGATAATAATTACGTTGGCTCACGGGAGCGAACCTAGGAACCAAGAAATCAGGACGTACATTGTAGCGTTCACTGTACGTCCTGTTATCTTGGTTCCTAGATTTGTGCCCGTGAGCCGATGAAATTATTATCAACTAAGAAATTCCCCTTCGCTTAACATATATGAAAATATATTAATTCCGAGGTAGAGTGAATTAGATATTAAAGGACATGTGTAGCTTAATTTGTGTATATATATACATATATACTATATATATCTTACAAGTGTGTGATGTGTTAGTGATTACCCAATATCGTGTCTTGCTTGGAGACAGATTGAGCTGTAAAAGGCAGCCTTCTTGAATGATGGAATCTGAAGCGTATGCATTTTTAATCTGGAGGCTGTCCCATACTGTTGCTAGGGGCCGTTTGGGGAGTGTCGAGTATGTACATTCATTTCTACGAATGTCACAGGTCTAACCGACTGAGGCGCTTGGGGAAAGACACATTCCTTTTGTGATAGGAAAGAAGACAGTTTAGTAAACGCCAGGTGTCGGTAGGAGAAAAAACCCATCTTAAAGGTATGGCATATATTTTAAATGACTTAGAGAAACAGTTTTTGTCCTTTGAAAAGAGAGAAGTGTGAAATGTATCTCTTTACTTAATATTGCCTTTGAAAAGAGAGAAGTGTGAAGTGTATCTCTTTACTTAATATTATGTTATGTATCTTTGTTACAGATGGGCTCTATTCCATGATATTAGAGACGGGATTCTCTATCTTGACTAATACAATGAAACAATTGACATTTTTGGTTCTGGGAGTGAAAACTTAGCCAGTAGAGTGGAATGATAACTTATTAGTTTCCTTTGTGGGGCAGACTTGGGTTTTTATCACTATGACTTGTTTAATCATTTTGTTTCTATTTTATGTTCATCTGCTTTCGGTAATAAATAGTATATTTTGTATATATGTGAACTAATAGCCTAATGACATGTTTGCAGATAGAGGGCGCCGCTGTCAACAGGTAAGGGTTTCCAGTTTGTGTAGTTTTGTACGAAGGGGGTAAGAGTGGTGGGTAGCGGTTTAACCCCGCAAGACGCGGTAAATTTGAACGGCGGGTGGTACGTACGTAGCTAAAAATGATATGCTGATCCACACGCGTTACGCACAATTAATCGTTTGTAGTTAATTGTTAATATCTTCTTTATTACTTACTATTTTCACTTCAAATAAATTGCAAGTTCAAGGCAGAACCTTTCTATATGAAATGGACACATTTTAAATTGTATTATTCCCTTCTCTCGATTTTTCTAGATTTTCCTTTATTATCCAAATTTGGTCAATATTCCCAGCGTTAGTGAAGACAAATTTTGTATCCTTATTTCATAAATTACTGCTTGATCAATTTACGTAAACTCAATGCTATAATATTCCAAATTTACTTGTCATTCAGGGGAAAGCAAAACATTTTCAGAACATTTTTAGAGTATAATTCATAACTACTCAACACACTGGTACTCAACTCAAACACCTCTGAACGTATGTGAAATATGCCTTGTTCAGTAACACAGCACAAACAAGCATTGGTATATATATATATATATATATATAATACTATATATATATATATATATATATATATATATATATAAATATGTATATATTTATGTATATATATATATATATATATATATATATATATATATATAGACATATATATATATACACATATATATATATATATATATATATATATATATATATATATATATTATATATATATATATATATATATATATATATATATATATATATATATATATATATATATATATATATATATATATATATATATATATATATATATATATATATATATATATATATATATATATATATATATATATACACATATATATACAGTATATATATATATATATATCTATATATATATATATATATATATATATATATATATATATATAAGAACGTGAGTGCATGCACATGTTCATTTATATATCTACATGTGGTACAGAATACTAAACAAAAAGAATGGAAAAATATATGTACAATCCATAAGTTAGTACTTACTCTTAGGGTCTTCTTATGATATGAAGCAAAGCATGCAGCACAAAGCCCAACATCACATTTTGGCATTCGCAAGTAAAGCGTACACTGCGTTCATAGCCCAGACGACACACATTCTCAGCTTACCTTTGGGCAATTTATGTAACTCATGAACATTTTCAGGAACTGCAATCTCATATTGAGGTGGTTCAATCCTAGCTTCCCTCTGCTTCTTCCACCAATCTCTGCAGGCTCCTTCTTTTGTGTGATGGCCTTTTCGGTCTATAGTCCTCAACCAAAGCCTCAATTATTGAAAGCATGTAGTGCTTTCGTGGCATTTCTGTGCTGGGAGCTTGTATGCTTTATGTACAGTATATAACTGTTTAGAACAGTTATATACTGTATATACTTATATACTCTCAGCCAAATACTTGTACAGCTTTGAGTCTTTGAGGTCGACGCCCCCCATACATTTGTTATAATCAATGACAACATTGGGTTTTGTTACCACCTTCCCCCCCTGCTATTTGTATAGTCAGAATAATCCCCTTTGATTTTGTTGAAAGAGAAAGAAAAAAATTGGTTGGTTTTTACCATCCTTGAATGCAACACACAAAAGAGGTCCTTCCTCCTTTCACACACTGGTTTGCCAAGGAGGCATTTACGCAATTCTTTGGAGCCCCTTCCTACTTTTTCTTACTGTACCAGTAGCAGTAGTTTTCATGTTGTACAGGTCCTGGAATAGCTGGGGAGAGGTAGAATATTTATCAAGTCCTAGATGGTAAACCTTGATATAAAAGGTCAGCCTGCTCATCAAACGCATCACTAAATTGTAAGTGAAACCCTCACACTCCTATCTTCCTGCCTGACCCCTTATACACCTCAAAGGTATGAGTATAACCAGTTTCAGTATCACAAAGGCACCACAGCTTGACAGTGCATGCCTTGTTTTTTGCGGCATGTAACTGTCGAAGATGAGGTGTGAGACCTCTAAAACCTACCATACTTTCATCTATGGCAATGTTTTGCCAGGGATGAAAATGTCTTTTGAAGACATGTGCAAAAATGATCAATAACTGGTTTGATCTTATAAAGCGGATCATAATCTTAAGCGTCTTCGGCAGGCATTTCTTCATTGTTTGCAAAGTGCAAACAAAAATTTCAAAAGCATTGTTTGAACCTGTCTCTGGCAAAATGTTCCCGAAACCAAGTTTAGGAGATTGGTTTATGGCAAGTGTCCCGGTAATCGTTTATCTCTGGCAATCTCAAAATTACCATATTGAAACCAATGCCAATAAAAGCTCTCATTTCTTTAATGTTAGTGTGCCCATCTGTAATCCACCTTATGAACGGCTGATCGTGGATGGCACTGCAAATATTCCCTCTTATTAGATACAAATGAATCACTGTACCTATTTAATTCATTGACTACAGTCTGTATAAAAGAATCAGGAAAAAATAAATTGAAATAAGCAATTGGGGGGGGGGGGGGGGGCCGTCAGCCTGTGGAGGAATGCATAGGTCCTGGGGTGGCACTAAATGGCACTGGAATAGGGCCAGCGTCCCTCACCAATGAGGCACGCCACACACCACCTGATGCACATGTATTAGTTTCACTTTCTGAAGATGATCCGTCATCCTCATCACTGTCGCTTTCAAATTTCACTATCAGTATCATCAGAATCTGAAAGTTCCTCATCACTTGTTTCATAAAATGAAATGTCAGTGATTTCGTTTGAAACTGGCGAAGGGGACGCCATAACTTTCAACCTAAAATAAATAAGGTAAAAAACATTTTGCAACTACTGATATGCGATGTATTTACATAACTTACAGCTCGTAATAACTCCCTTTTCTCTATATTTCGTTTTTATCTATATCAGCATGTAATAATTACGAAAAATAAGAATTATGATAAAGATTATCACTCGAAACCAAGACGCCAACCATGACATCTCAATGTTCATTCGAAAAAATATTAGCTTTGCTACGAATTCACTTATACGATATACGACTTAAAAACTTATATTATCATTCTATCATGTCTTTATCCCATATTAACCTGTAATAATTACAAAAATAACAATAAAAAGATAGTAGTTATCGAGAGCCGGTCACGGAACACTCAAAACCAAACGCCGAGACTGAAGTTTTCCCGGGAATTTTGCGTTTTTTTCACGTCATAAACCTTTTAATCAATTAAGTAACGGGATTCTAATGATGTTATTGTGATGTAATAACATTTAGCCAATGACATGAAGTATTGATACGGCATCAGAGAGCACGGTACTGGTGTAGGAAATCTGTCTCTGAAAGTATTGGCGCGAGGTTCAAATCGTGTGGCTCAGCGTCGGGAGTTGGAAAGCCAGAAAAGTGGCTCCTCATCTTTTGGGTGTTAACAAGCTTTTTATATATTTTATAAGCTGTAGGTACGCTAACGAAGAGACTGGTAACTAGTTAGACATATATTTTTTGGTAGGGAAAGGGGTTATAATCATGTCACAGGCAACTCGGGGCTCTTTTTGCTGATTCAATGGTTTGGTGTGTGTGTTGAAGTGTTCGGGTATCTCTCTGCATCTCAGTGTTGGCCATTTGGTGATTCATGAAAACCAGTGTTTTAAAACGTGAGTGTGGTGAACAGACTACACATATTTGCAATGCATATACAAATTTGGTTTCCAGTCATATGAAGATGTGTGTATTTTCAAGTTTTTCTTTCTTATTTTCTCCTTTTTATTCTTATTTATTTAAATTTTTTTTATTCCTTTTTGAGTCTGGCGAATTTACTCAAAGGGAGTTTTGTTTTGATGTCTCTCGAAATTCGACGGACATGGTAATGATGTGAGTGAGGGTTTTGGTTATGAGTCACGCCCTGAGAGAGAGAAAGAGAGACAGACAGAGAGAGAGAGAGAGAGAGAGAGAGAGAGAGAGAGAGAGAGAGAGATGCGAGAGTTTGTGTGTGTGGGTCTGGTTGTCGCTGGCTTGGATTGCTTAGTAAGCTTTTTGCACCTTTATTTCCTTTTTCTATCCCCTCCTGTCCCTGTTGTTGCTTTCAGGGGATGATATACTGGGCGCGGGGCGCGTTTGCTTTTTGTTATCCATTATTGGGGAAATTTTGTATTAATTTTCTGATTTGTGTTTTGTGTATATAAATACATGATGTTATTGAGATCAGGGAATCTTATAGAACAAAAGAGCTTCCGGAAGGAGAGAAAAATGGCAGATACTAGAGTACCACAAAACACTACTACATCATGTAACGAACGTGAGTGCGGACAAGAGCCCATGTGCTATCTCAACCAGTGCAAATGTTTATTGAAGGAGTGAATAATTATTTAGCCGGAAAGAATATAACGGATGATATAGAGGCATTTAGAGAGGCGAAAGCTTTGCTAGATTTCAATATAGACGATCTCTCCCATCGTTGCAGGAGTTTCCAATTTGCAAAATGTTGTACCTGGACTGATTGCAAGCATTTTTGAAAACAGCCTATGGCTCAAAGGAACACAGAGATATGTTGAGGGGCCTTCGGGGTCTTTATAAACTACGGAAGGGCACTAATAGCCTCACAGAACATAGTTCAAAACTTTTTGACTCAGTGGCGGATTGGGTAGGAGAATTGAAAACATCTAAATGGGTTACAGGAAGTAATGTCTCACTGAGTATGTCTATAAAACTGATCTATTTTTCCCTGCTCTTGCACGATGTACTGGATACAATAGTGAATAGCTTTGATGAAAAGATTGAACCTACTTCAGATGAAGAATTACTTTATGCCCAAATTGAGAAGAAACATGTTTAAATGTCCCACTGTACATAATACAATTTTTTAATGGGACAGGCCCTAGGAATAGGGTGCAAAGAGACTCAGAATTTTCTCTCCCCATCTGTGCAAAAGTTGAATATAACAAAAGATCGATCGATCAAAGGCAACAGCAGTTGCGTTGTTTCAACTGCAATAAACCAGGGCATCCAAAGAAATTGTGTAGGGTTAAATATTGTGGAATGTGTAAGAGTACTGATCATTATTGGCAATCTTGTCCATCTCAGATACAGAGAGATGTGAGGCCTACACCTCAAGGTTCTGAAACTGTAAGTGAGGACTTCCCAGGCAGGTCAACCAGAGGGCAAAGGGATTGGCGAAATTTTTGGAAGCCCGATCAACAAAAAGGGTACAGGTGATTGGTATGTGCCATTGTGGTCTCGTGGGGATGCCCCAGAGCCCAGGCTTATAGTTTATGGAACAGTAGGGGATGTGGATATCCCGATATTTATAGACTCAGGTGCGTCTGTAAATTTAATGGACTATAATTTCTATCCAATCCATGTTTTCCAATTAGACCTAGCGTGTCTCCTTACAACTTTCCCTTGTTAGCGGTTTTTTGGGGGGCCTAAGAAGGACGGTTCTTTCCGATGTATGCATCGATTTTAGACGTTTAAATGAAAAGACGATCCCACGACCGCTATCCAGTCGTATGCATACCAGATCTTTTTGTTGAAATAGAGGGACATAATATTTATAGCTCAATTGATTTGGCGCAGGGTTTTTTGCAGGTCACTTTTAGTGAAAGTAGCAAGGAATATACCGCTTTTTCAGTGCCCAGGGACACTATGAATTTACGTGAATGCCTTCGGTTTATCAGGCAGTCGATGACTTTACCAGGCTGGTGAACACAGTTTTGCGCGGGTTATTGGGCAAAAATGTTTTGTGTATATGGATGACATCCTGGTCACAACAGACACGATCACGCAACACCTAGAAGTGCTTACAGAAGTACTTAGGAGGCTTAGATTAGCAGGGTTGAAAATTAAGCTAGCCAAGTGTTCGTTCTTGAAAAATCAAATTACATATCTAGGCCATGTCATATCTAAGGAAGGGGTTAGAGTAACTGATGATAAAGTCAAAGCAATAGCAAATTTTCGCACCCTCATATCAAAGAAAGAGATTAGGTCATTCCTGGGTATTGCCGGTTTCTTCAGGAGGTTTGTGAAAGGGTTCTCTAATATAGCATCTACTCTAACAGATGTATTGCGGGAAGGGACATTCAATTTCAATGGAAGGAAACCCTAGGCGTGGGAGAATTTTCACAAAAGCTCAAGGGACGCACTAATGAATCACCCTGTTTTGAAGTTTCCAGATTTTAGCAAACCTTTTACATTAGTGACTGATGCAAGCCAGGAAGGTATAGGTGCTTGCATTATGCAAAAGTTCGATGGGAAATTCCATCCATAGCCTTTTATAGCAGAAGTTCAGGACAAAGGGCAGAAGAGAGATCAATGGCTACCATAGATAAAGAAGCCTTTGCAATAGTGTCGAGCTTAGTTCATTTTAAAATGTTACTGATGGGGAATAAAGTAGAAGTTCTAACATATCACAAGCCATTATTAGATCTTTTTAATAAACAAGATTTGTCGCCTAAAAGAGCTCGATGGTTTTTAACTATCAGATATTTGATGCAAAGCTCAAATATATAGAGGGCAAATTTAACGTAGTTACTGATGCTCTCAGTAGAAGTTTTCACGACACAAGAATTCCAAGTCGCGGAAGTCACTAGCGAGGTTATACAATGGGATATATCTATCATAGAGCAAAGGCAAGAGAAGATGAGATTCTAGCAGATGCAAAAGCGTTTCTTAGAGGGGAATTAGTTAGGAAACGTTATAAGGTTGCCTTTTTCGGGTTTGGAGTTAGAAGGTAATCTATTGGTTAGGAAAATTAGATATAAAATTGAGAACCAGTGAAAGTAAAGGAGATACGACACAGATCGTAATTCCGAAAGTCCCAATTCCAGTGGTTTTGGATATAGTTCATTGCAGGTTCGGTAGTCCACACTTGGGAATAGAAAAAATGTATGATGAGGTTCGTGCTACATACATTTGGAAAAACATGGGAAAAGATGTGGAAAATTTTGTAAGGAATTGTACGGTGTACAACGCATGTAAGCCTGCAAGGACAACTTCATGCAAATTAGGATAGTATCCTATACGAGTAGACCTTTTCAGAGAATACATATGGATATCCTGGGGAATTTTTTGTGAGTCTAGGTATGCGAAAAAGTACTTGTTAGTGATAATAGATGAACTTACAAGGATAGTAGAAATTTTCCCACTTAAGCATAAAAACGGCTGAAGAAGTAGCCATAGCGTTTTTCAATGGTATCATTCGCAGATATGGCTCACCCGAAGTTCAATTGACCAACAATGGTAGAGAATTTGTGAACAAAACTTTGGAATGTTTAGCAGATACAGAAAGTAACAATTATTCCATACAGACCTGAGGTTAATGGGTTGTGCGAACAAGCAAACAGGAAAGTGCTCGAGGCTGTCAGGAAAACTGTAGGTGGTAATGATAAGAATTGGGACAGATATGTTAATGTTGTTTTGGACATAGTATTAACACTATGGTTAGTGATTCCATTAAAATGTCCCCATTTGAAACTGTTTGGTTGTCCAGCACGAGGCATATTTGATTTGCTAACTATACCTCATCATGGGGAGGATATTATTGGGGCGGTGGTATCCACAGCGAGAGAGACATGCTTCTCTCAGCCGTAATCTCGAATCCACAACCAGAGATATGGTACAGAAAAGTATTAGTAAAACATCTGATCCGAGATCAACGTTGGAGACAAGTATTTTCAAATTTAATGTGAGAAGTGAACTAAATTACAAATCAGGCCCGAAGTTTGAAGGTCCTTTTAAAGTCATTGAAGAGAAAATTGGAAACACATTTGTAATCTTAGAGGAAAAAAAAACAGGTCGGTCTAGGTTAACACATATCTCAAAATTGAAAAGAATTGGTTGTGGTGATTAATATACTGTCACACAATTGCATTTTTTTCTCTTTTTTTTTTGTTGTCTTTTTTTTGCAACTTGGTGGTGAAATGCTTCTGTGTTTTTCCCCTTTCATTTCCTTCTACTGTTTTTTTCTTATTATGCGCAAATCTGCGGCGTTTTGGCGTAAGATTTCGGGGTTAATATTTTACGTGGGAAGTTGTTGGAAATACGGCAAATTTTTGTTTTAGCTGAGAAACGTGATGATAAACATGCGATAATTCCTGTGTGTATGATATTTGGGGCATAATGGTTTCTGGCGTTGCATGTCTGACTAGACAAATCTGTAGTGTGGTTCGAAGCACCTGAGGTGGTTCACAGGTGGATTTTTGCTAAGGATGCCGTGATGAATCGGTTGCTGATTTTTCCCTTTGAATTTGATTACTCGGAGATTGTACTATTCTCGTTGATGTTGACTATGGCATTCCACGGAAATGTATCATGTAGGGGGATTCTTTTTCCGGTCGTTTCTGGTCGATGGAATTGTTGCGGTAGCAAATTCCGTAACGGTACGTATTACATTTTTGGGAATATTATTGGATTATGTATATGTTTTCCTCTCTTGGGTGCATTTGTAATGAGGAATGGTAGGATTATTTTCTTTTTTATTATTCATTACTTGATGTAAATGTCGTCCGAGAGAATTAGATAACTGACTGGGTTTTTTTTTTTTTTTTGTTCTGTCAGATGCTGAAATATTGCTTAATCATCGCCCTGGGGGTTGACGGTGCTTGCAAAGACGAAAGTACGTCTGGGTCCTGGAGTGCTTATTGAGGAAGACCACTTAGTATGGTTGTCATATGATAAAGTAACAATAAGTATCGAGTTTGAGAGCCTGGGTTCAGCCAGATTGAAACTCGAGGAATCGTGGAGCAAAGTTAAAGGACTGGTAAACACGTTAAATGAACTTGAGACTACAAGAAATCTGTCATCATCATGAGACGTCTTTTAACAGAAATAAAAATAACTGCAAACAGGGTACAAGGCAAGATCGTGGAAACCACTCACTTGGGTCCCAGAGACAAAGCCAGTCGGGGGGTGAGGGACCCGTCTCGAAGACGGAAAACGGCAGTGCACCTGTTGGCGGCTGGGAAATGTCGCTATTGCAGCCATAGCTGGAGTAGCAATAACGAGTTTGGTGAAATTTGGGATATTAGAGGCGGAAGCCGCGCCGAACATGGTAAAGCTCTGAATTCTTAAGAGGGAGAAATGAGAAATTATAAAATGGATTTAATGAGTTGAGGAAATCAAGTAAACATATTACACATGACAGTAAAAGGAGTCCGGGAAGACCTAGATGTCACCATTATGTTTTTCACTATACACACTACACTGTTGAACGTTGAAAGAGAAACAGAATCTTTGTTGAATGAGATTAAAAGCCAAGTGGAAGCAGTTTGTAGCAGCTTCATGGTGGAAAATTTCAAGGGAAATGTTGCCGTTGGGAACTTTGGAGTCAACCTTAAAAGATGAATGAGGATCAAATAACTATTTCTAAGGGAGATTACTTTATAGACACTATGGGAATTTAAAGGTACAGTTATCAGATAAGGGGTTACTTGTTGACATACCAGTCAGGGATAATAAACCGTTTCACAGCCATATATTTAGGCCATTTCCTAGTTCTTTCAGGGGTCGGTAGTGGTTTGGACAGGGGTAGAGATTATGATATATTAGGTGAAGCATTCCAGTCCTCGGCAGTTGACTATGAACTAGGATGTGTGTTAGTTTATGATAGATATGTGTGTGAAAGTAAGATATTCACTCTTCGACACATTGACCTGTCAGGTTGCGAATTAGAATTAGCTCACGAGAATTTACCGACGCACGTGGGACTTTTGAGAATTCCCTGATCCATATCAAGTAATATCGACGGAGACAACGACAGCGGTCTTCTGCACCGAATGCAAGATTTCTACTATATGCAATGGGGACAACAATTCGCTCGTCCTACAGGGATCCCAGTTGTTTGATGGTTCCTGCCGTGTTCTCTCGGATTTCTTCATGGTGCTTAGTCGGCGTGTCTAAAACTCGTCCACGAAAAGTGTTTTAGAAACACTTACATGGAAACCATTGAGGCGGTTGCGAATTCCGCCTACAGTGGAGACTATTATCCCGCCGGTGGAGGATAGTGACGAAGATGAGTTTTTCTACAATGAACGTTACACGATTCTAATAATAGTGTTCATGTTAGGTGTTATACTGATCACAATTTGTGCGCTAGGAGTTCTTAAAACTTCTGTTCATTCGGCGAGGCACAAGGGCTCCAGCAATGGAGGTAGCCCTAAATCACGTGGCAATTGATACATTGTGCATTAATTGCTGACGTGGTGCGGGACAGGAGTGCACAAAGGACAAGTGTGTGATGTGTTAGTGAATTACATATCGTGTCTTGCTTGGAGACAGATTGAGTTGTAGAGGCAGCCTTCTTGAATGATGGAATTTGATGCTTGTGCATTTTTAATCTGGAGGCTGTCCGTACTGTTGCCAGGGGCAGTTTGGGGAGTGTCGAGTATGTACGTTCGTTTGTACGAATGTCACAGGTCTAACCGACTGAGGCGCTTGGGGAAAGGACACATTCCTTTCGTGATAGGAAAGAAGACGGTTTAGTAAACGCCAGGTGTCCGGGAGAAAAACCCATCTTAAAGGTATGGCACATATTTTAAATGACATATAAAAACAGTTGCCTTTGAAAAAGAGAGAAGTGTGAAATGTATCTCTTTACTTAATATTGCCTTTGAAAAGAGAGAAGTGTAAAGTGTATCTCTTTACTTAATATTATGTTATGTATCTTTATTACAGATGGGCTCTATTCCATGATATTAAAGACGGGATTCTCTATCTTGACTAATACAATGAAACAATTGACATTTTGGGTCTGGGAGTGAATACTTAGCCAGGAGAGTGGAATGATAATTTAGTAGATTTTTTTGCGGGGCAGACTTGGGTTTTTGATCACTATGACTTGTAATCATTTTTTTTCTTTTATTTTATTTTATTCATCTGCTTTGGGTAATAATGATTGATTGATGCAAAAAAGTACCATGGCGTTCCAACAACTGAGCTTAATAGCTAATGACATCTTTGCAGGTAGAGGGCGCCGCTGTCAACAGGTAAGGGTTTCCAATTTGTGTAGTTATGTCGAAGGGGGTAAGATACACACACACACACACATATGTATATATATATATATATATATATATATATATATATATACTATATATATATATACACACATATATATATATATATATATATATATATATATGTATATTAATATATATATATATATATATATATCTTATATATATACATTATTATATATATACATAGAATATATATATATATATATATATATATATAGATAATATATATAATATATATATATAATATATATATATATATATAGTTTAATATACATATAATATATAGATATATATATATATATATATATAATATATATATATATAATATTATATATATATATTATATAATATATAATATATATATATATAAACATACATATTATATAATATATATATATTAGATATACATTATATATATATAGAGATATATATATACAAACATATAATATATATATATTAGTATATAATATATTATAATAATATATATATATATGTATATATAATAGTCCATCCTTTAACTGTTCATATCCTTCCCCATCCAAAACACATCAAAATCGAGGGGGAGAAAAAGGTGGTATACGGATGGAATGGCGACAAAAGGATAAAGCTGGGGATGATGATGATGGCACAAAAATAAGTGACTCGCAAACCTTCCTCGTGAATAGTATACAAAATTCGAAAGGTAAATTTCAGCGTTTTGAAAATGTTGAAAATCCAGCGCAATATCCCTTGAGTGGGTAGCCACCAGGTGCAACCATAAGTACCAAATAATAATAATAATAATAATAATAAAAATAATAATAATAATAATAATAATAATATGTATTTTGGTAGAAGACCCTCTTTTAGGCAAATGCTGTTAAAAATGATGGCAGGATTAAGCGAGTTGATTTTATATATTGTTTTTTTCTATTTTCCTTACAATTCGCTTCTCAGGCTCAGCGATGTTTTTGAGTATTGGCCAATATTCATATTGGAAATTTTCAAAAATTATAAATGCTGAAGGAATCTTTTATTAGAACAAGATATCATGTCCAGGTCAAGCAGGGGTCGTCGTCAGTGCTGGTATTATTCCGTAGGCGTAGTTCAGTTCGGGCCGGGGTCGTCTTAGGTTTAAGTTGGTATTGGTGCTGGTATACGTAGCTGGTATCACGTGACGTTTCGACCTTCTCGTAGGTCATCTTCTGACGAGTCGGTTGAAGTGACTGTAGCAAGAAAGTTTGCGGAACGGTATATAGCGGCACGGACCTAGAGTTGCATTCTCATTGGTCGGGCCGGTCTTGGGCGAAGCCGTGGATCTCGCCTCGAAGGTCTCGGGGATTCTATCGTGCGAGCGCCACAGTGGCGTGCCTGGGGATGAACGTCAGGAATTCCGTCTGTAGCAGGAATCGTATCATCCTGTGGGTGTTCCTGGTTATCTGGCATCGTCGGGGGGTCGCTCGCTGCTCTCCGGGCGGCGGTGGGAAGGAGAAACGTTTCTTGAGTGATATTTAAGTTTGGTTTCTCCTTGCCTATATGGAGGGCTTCTAGGAGGCGCAGACGTCGGGGATCCGTTGTTTGATCTATTATGGTGATATTAGGGATAATATCATTTCTTCTTATCCGTTTGTTATGAGCAGTCCTGGCGTGGTTGAATATGGCTCCTTCTTGGGCGTGGCAGGAGATTCGCTTGGAGAAACGCATGGAGGTCATACCGACGTATTTGCCGAGGCATCCTCGGACGGGGCATGTGTAACGGTAGACCACACTCGTCTTCTTCAAGGGATCCTGCAGGGGCGCCGAAGGATTGTTTCTCATCACCAGGCTGCTCGTCTTCTTCGTTTTATAATATATAATCATCTTAATATTTCTGTCTGGGTCGGCGGGGCTGACGTTTTCCTCGATGATCTTTTTGAGGGCTTGTTCATCCTCCTTGTACAAGCCCTCAAAAAGATCATCGAGGAAAACGTCAGCCCCGCCGACCCAGACAGAAATATTAAGATGATTATATATTATATATTTTTGCGGAGGAAACATAAGGAACTTTTATTTACCATTTTCTGTAAATAAAAAAAAAAAACAGCTAAAACTGGCATCAAAAGTAAATGCATAAGCTGAAATCAGAAAAAAGTAACAGAAGAATGATTACATCATTAATGGTGTTAAAAAAGTTTGGGAAAAATCAGGGTAATTACATGATCCCAAATTTCGCTCCAACAATGCAGGATGTGGTAAGAGGAGACTGAATATGGGAAAGGAGAAATTTAACCCACAATTTTTATTTTCGGTTGTTTAACTCACCGTTTAGGGAGTATATAAGAAACGTTATCTTAAAGAAATGAGCACTAAACGATGTATCCTAAAATCCTGAAAGTTTTCCCATCCTCTTAATATAAGTAGTTTAATAACAAACATATATCAACAAAATAAAGAAAAGAAATAGAATTGGAAGACAGATACAACAAAGGGAAAACAAACTTGGAGTTCACTACCTTACATGTAAAGCACATGTAAGATCCATCAAGGGGCTCTGGGACAGTATCTGTGATGCTCTGAATGGAGCTGAAAGCATAATGCTTTTGCTTCTTAAAAAAAAAATAAATAGATAAAAAAAACGGAAGTGTAAGGTGGCTAGGTCTCCTTTTTTTAAAATCTGTCAACGGACTTCACAACCTGTAAAATAAAGCAAAACAACAAGTAATACTAATATTAGGGCAATCTAGTAACCTTGTAAATGATACAGTCATGTGTAGACACACGCAAACACACATACATGCAAATAGAGAGAGAGAGAGAGAGAGAGAGAGAGAGAGAGTATCTTGATATTCTTCCTATCCTCTCTTGGCACTCTCTATTGGTATTGTAGTCTGCAATATCCCTTCCATTACTGGATGTGGTGTTTTGTCCCCTTCATATAACCCCATGGAATATTGGCTTTATTTTCCTATGTAGATGATTCCACTGGAAAAAGTGCGCTAAGTAGAATGCTCAATCTATAAGGAATTTTTACCCGGTTCCTAACTCATCAGTTTCCTCCTTTTCTCTCCAGATGAATTGAGTTTATTTTTTACAATTTGGTTAAATTTATTTTTAGATTACTTTAAGTTACATACGTTCTCTCAATAGGTTTGTGTCTTAACTGACCTGTGCATGTGATATTTACTATAATTGAACTCACCCAGAGTTCATTCATTAAGAGGTCACCAGAGAGCCTCGTTCCTAGGTGTTACACAATCAATAAGAATTGACAGTATGAAAACCTATCTAAACAGAATCAATTAATCAGCTGACATCATAACAAATTACCTATCTAACTTGCAATAAGATAAACGTTAAATGGGCAAAAAAATGAAAAAAAATCGAAAATGTGTTATCGATACAGGACATATGTAACAGCATAAATTTTCAACCTTCTATGTTCCTCATTTACTAGCCTTTTCATACCAATTTAGTTCCAGTGCATCAAACGCCTCCCTGTCAGCTTCGTCACTTTTAACTTTAGAATAATGTGTGAACTGATTCCTTTCACCCTCTATTTAGATCGTTTAGGGACGAGTTGCCCATTCTTTCATCTGCCGAGAGCAACCAGATTCGCTGAAGAGCAGTACTAATAAATATGCCTCGATGTTGAACTTCTTTTTTTCCAGTGATCCTCTATTCCTCAAGCTAAGAGTATTCCCTTTGTATTTTAATGTTTCTATTAGTTTGTTAATGTATTTATTCTATTTTTCCCCTTTCTTTTAACAGGTGAGGACTCTTCTTTTGTATTTCTCTTTACCTCGTTTTTCTTCTTCCCAATGAGCACCATATGTTCCATACGAATAGACTTCATCTTCTGAATAACAACAATAACACTAATAATAATATATATACATTATGTAATGTGTAGATGCTTAAATCAATATAGTATGTGTAAAAATACATGGAAAAGCATGAAAATTAAACACGCCGCCACGAGAAAACTTAACGATAAATGAAGAGTTAGATAAAATCGCTCATTGTCAAACACAAAGACATGAGAATCCCAAGAAAATCCTGAAAGATTAAAAAAATCCAAACACAGTGAGGATCACATGACTCACTGGATTCGAGTCGTAATGCAACTCTTCTTCCCAAAACATTAAGTGCCTTCGGTGAAATGTGGCAAAGAATGTATGATGTTGCCAAATCCATGAAAGTATGTTGTCTATCGCAATCTATTCACTATATATATGCATATAAACCGAAAAAAGCTATAGAAATCCACATTTCTTGACCGATTTTGGTGAGATTTTAAATATAAGTCAATAATCAAACTGGGAAAGGTCATGGTGAAAGCAGAATGAAAATCGGACCATTCATTGTGTAAAGGGGGTTGTGGGAAGGGGGTAAAATGTAAAAAATTACCAAAAAAAACAGATATTAATGTCTAATCCATAGTTTTCAAGGTCGTCACTGAGAAAAATAGTGACACTCCAGTTGCCCTTCAAGTCCAAGTTTAGCCCTGATGAGGTTGGGTGGGGTGGGGGGGGGGGGGGGGGTGTGTATAGGAGTTGGAAGGGGGTGATTAGTAAAAATAACCAAAAACAGCAGATATTAGAGCCTCATCCATAGTTTTCGAGGTCTCTGAGATAAATAGTGACACTCCTGATGCCCTTCAAGTCCAGCTTCAGCTCCAATAGGGAGAGGGGGGTTAGAATGGGTGGAAAGGGGTGACATGTAAAAATAACCAAAACTGACAGATATTAGTGTCTAATCCATAGTGTTCGAGGTAGCTGAGATTAATAGTGACAGTCCTGATACCCTTTCTGTCTAAGTTCATCCCCAAGAGGAAGGAGGTGAGAAGGGGATGACATGTAAAAATAACCAAAAACAACAGATATTAGTGGCTAATTTATAGTTTTTAAGGTTGCTGAGATGAATGGTGACACTCCTGAACATCCTTTAATTCTAAGTTCTGCCCCTATAGGAAGAGAGGTCGGGAAGGGGGTAATGTAAAAATAACAAAAACTACAGATATTAGTCTCTAATCCATATTTTTTGAGGGCATTGAGATGAAAGTGACACTCCTGATGCCATTTCAGTCCAACTTTAGGAGAAGGGGGGTGAGAATGGGTAAAAAAATAAAATTTTTTAAAAATGACAGATATTAGTGTCTAATCAACAGATTTTGAGGTCACTGGGATGAATAGAGACACTACCGGTGTCCATCATGTCTAAGTTCAGCCCCAGTAGGAATGGGGGTGAAAATTGGTGAAACATAAAATGTCAAAAAATGCTGGACAATGCAACTGAAGCAACTATCTTAACAGGGAAGAGAGAGAGAGAGAGAGAGAGAGAGAGAGAGAGAGAGAGAGAGAGAGAGAGAGAGAGTTTATCAGTTGTCATTCAGAGTTTTCCTAGGCAGTGCCGGGTTGGTCAGCTAGCATGGCATTATTATATATATATATATATATATATATATATATTATATATATATATATATATATAGATATATATATATATATATATATATATATATAAGCAAATTCCACAGGATAATGATAGTCAGAAATCCAAGAGCTTTCGTCTTTACTCAGACATTGTCAAGGAGTTAATGAGGAACAATTGGAGAGAAAGGTCTCAGGTACAATACAAGATCAAGAATACCAGATGGTTAATTGTCAAAAGGGTAAAAATTAAAAGAGATAATCCAGGATTATCGGATATCACACGGTCACAAACCTAAACAGATTGACTCTAACCGAAATTACAAAGTTTCTTTACAGTCCAAAACATGTAAAAACTGAATATATTAATTTTGTTGCTTATATTTATCTACAACTTTTTTCATTATGAAAGCATCAAGTTTAAATAAACCAAGACTTAAGTTTAGAACATTTCTATTATTTTGACTTGAGAAACAAGATTCAATGATATTCCTTTTAACTGTGTCATTGCATGGGATTAAGGCTCTTGCTAGACTCTAGTTAATAGGATGGTCTAAATCTCTCATATGTACGAATAATGCATTCGATATTTGCCCAGTTCTCACAGAATAACTGATGCTGTTTGAGACGTTGTGAAAGAGATTTACTGGTTTGTCCGTAATAGGCTTTATCACACTTTTTGCAAGGAATTTTATATATGCAGCCTGGATTATTCCTACGGAAAATTAAGAAAGTGCTGCAACCGTCTTGAAAGGAAGCTTCAAGTCAAGCTGAATAATCTTATTGCTGAAAGCGACTGGACTAAGCATGCCAACGTGGACTTCATGATTAATTTATCAGACAAACCAGTGGATAGTGCTACGACAACGGCTTTTTTGGGATATGGGCTTAAGCTTTGGTGTATTTATGGTGACCTGGACTGTGTCGACATCTTAAATCCTTTTGTTATTTAGAAAAATTTAATCAAAACCTATGCCCTGATGATATCAATATTTGTAAAGGTATTGTGTATGGTGCTATGTGTAAGCCTTCTCCCCCTAATGTACCCGTGAGATTTCTCCAGGCTTTTAAGAAAATTAAAGAAGACGATACAGTGAAAATGACTAAAGCAGATAAATCTAACGCAGTGGTAATAATGAATAAAAGTGACTATATAAGTAAAATAAAGACATTGCTATATGATACGATACTTATACGAAACTGAGGTCTGACCCTACACAGACAGTGAACTCCCATTTTAATAAACAAATTAAATCCATTTTGAAGGCTTGGACCATTTAATTAAACAGTTTACACCGCAATGCGCCTCCCTACCTTATATGTATGGTTTAGTCAAGACACATAAAATCAATAACCCTATCAGACCAATCATTAGTTCAGCGGCTAAGTTACGTATAATTTATCTAAATGGCTTGTAAAAATTCTTACTCCTTTGGTAGGAAACATTTCTAACACGAATGTTAAAAACAATGTTCATTTTATAAACAAATTGATAGTTTAAATTTGAATTTTGATTTTAATATGGTTAGTTTTGATGTTGTCTCTTTATTTACAAAAGTGCCTGTAGATGATTTACTTGAATATTTGGAGGAGGAATTAGAACGTCATGACATTCCTTAAGTGTGGCAAACCTCATTAGTCTCATAAGGTATGTATCAGATAGTAAATTTTGTTTTAATGGAAAATTTTTGTACAAAAGTTTGGCATGGCTATGGGTAATCCCTTATCTCCTGTCCTTAGCAATATTTACATGGAATATTTTTAGACAAAACTCTTACCAAGAATTTTGCCCCAAAAAGTTATTTGGTTTAGGTATGTGGAAGATATCTTCTGTATTTGGCCAGTTCACGAAAATATCCAGGAATTCCTTAATATTCTCAATAATTTAGTCCCTATAAAATTTACCGTAGAGGAAGAAAGAAATTGTAATTTGAATTTTCTTGATGTAACTGTCCATAGAAATTATAGAAATTTCACCTTTTCAGTCTTTCGAAAATCAACTAACATTGCCTCTTTTGTTCATTACTACTCCAATCATCATCAAAATGTTTAAAATATCTGTTTTTTCTGGGATGTTTCTAAGGGCTGTTTACGTACGGTCTGTAGCCCGCAGTTTATTGACGCTGAAATTAAAACTATTTATGATATTGCAATGAAACTTAAATACCCAAGGACTTTTGTAGATGGGGCATGGAAAAGAGCTAATAAAACATTTTATTCAACTAATGAAAAACTTGAATTTAGTAAGAATAACATTCTAAAATTACCCTATGATGAAAGGTTTTTAGATATTCCTAGAATTTCAAAGCTTTTTAACATAAATGTTGTTTTCAGTAATATTAATGTCAAGAGTTTAATAATAAAAAATTCTCCTAAAGATCTTCCAGGCTGCGTATATGAAATTCCTTGCAAAAAGTGTGATAAAGTCTATTACGGACAAACCGGTAAATCTCTTTCACAACGTCTCAAACAGCATCTGTATTCCGTGAGAACTGAACAAATATCGAATGCATTATTCGTACATATGAGAGATTTAGACCATCCTATTAACTGGAGTCAAGCAACAGCCTAATCCCATGTAATGACACAGTTAAAAGGAATATCATTGAATCTTGTTTCATCAAGTCAAATAATAGAAATGTTCTAAATTTAAGTCTTGGTTTATTTAAACTTGATGCTTTCATAATGAAAAAAGTTGTAGATAAATATAAGCAACAAAATTAATATAT
>NC_087202.1:64442150-64449650 GCF_015104395.2 Macrobrachium nipponense | reverse complement strand
AATTTGTAGCCCTCTAGACTCAGTAGTTTTTAAGATCTGAAGGCAGACATAAAAAGTGTGGACGGACAGACAAATAGCCATCTCAATAGTTTTCTTTTACAGAAAACTATAACAAAAACTATACCTGGCACCCCAGGTTAAATAAACCCTCTTCAATTACCATTCCTTTCGTAGGAGGAGGCTTGGAGTCTTCTAACAACCCCCCCCAAAACCCCCCCCCCCGTTTTTGTTTTTTTCCCCCCCTTACTGTTATCTATCGCGCCATCATTACCTGTTCTCCCTTTCTAAAAAACAAGGTCACTTTCGCTCTTCAAATCGACATCTAATCATAAAATCACATGATTTCCAGCTACTGTAGCATAACTTTTCTGGTAATCAATATTCTAAAAAGTTCACAAACGTCATAACTTCGTAAAACTGACGCTACCAGCCTCTAAAATTACTCCGATAAAGATTGAACACACCCTTTGGATACGGAACTGACATCATAAGACATATCCACCAATAGACAGACAGACAATCTTTGAGTACTTTGAATACCTCAGCATCAATTTCCGACTCACCACGGCATATACTTTAGGTTTTATTATGGAATACTTTGAAACTATAGTCATAAATGCAATAAAACCCAAAACATGCTGTGGAAGAGATATGTAGATGATATTCTCCCATTTTGGTATAATAGATGGGGCAATTTCAACGAATTCCTTTCGAATTTAAATGCATTAGAGCCGAACATCAAATTTAAAGTTGAATGGGATACAGACAACAAAATTCTTTTCTTGATGTTTAATAATTACAGACACGACAGAATACATTTTCACCATACACAGAAAACCAATGTTCTCACTTTCGGACATTCACTACTTTAACTATCATGACATTTCATTCAAAATAGGCATAGCCAGCAACCTATTCTTACGAGCCTTACAAATTTGTTCTTCAGATTTCCTGGAAAAGGAATTTGAACTAATTTGTGAACAGCTTTTGTCTTTAAGGTATCCTGACCTTATAACTGAGAAAGTGATTCATAAAGCAAACGTAATTTTCTACTAACCCCCTCAAGACAAGACCAGAGAGACACCCAACAACCATAAAATAAAAATCCCACACTTGGACAGGATTAAGTCGGTGACCCAGACCCTTGGAATCTAACCCTTTTGCTTTTACCTACCCAAATAACCTAGCTAAACCCCTGATTAACGTCCAACAAAACACAATCCCCAAAGACACAGAGTATACGAGATCCCATGCCTGAACTGTGACCAATTCTACGTTGGTTTTACAGGAAAATTGCTTCCCCAGAGATTAAAACAACATAAACGGTCAGTTAGGTATGGAGAACAGAGCTCAGCTAATTTTAACCATATAAATAACCATAACCACAGAATAAACTGGAATTTGTCATGTATAATTCATAGCAACAAATATCGGCAAAAAAGCCAGATGACAAGTCAGCTTGATTAAACAAAGACAGGTAATGAACACCTCAAAGGGCGCCTGGGATTCAGATATCATAGATAAAATCTTCCTTCAACCAACACTTAAGAAGATTAAAGAGGAATGATCAGTGGGGATGGCTTAAACCGGCTACCTTTTCTGTTACTTTTCTGTAGCTTTTCTCATTCATTACCTACCTGAAGAGAGAGACAGCAGTCTCTGAAATATACTACTTAATTTCTATATTTTAGCATTTTTATGGGCTACTTTTACTAGATGGAATTCTGCTGTAACAGAACATTTTTACCATTCACACACACACACACATATATATATATATGTGTGTGTGTGTGTATAAGTATAATGATAAAAAATATCTGTACGATACTTGGTTTGTATACTGAAAGCAGAGAACAACCATAAGATTTCCAATGGAAGTAAAGACATACTTTAAAAAAAATAATCAAAACTCGAATAATTTTTGAATAAATCATTGCACAAGATGCGGGAATTTATAAAAATCAAAATTCAAAGTGTCTAATATATAGTTCACTTATATACAATGGAAAACTTTTAGGAAGTGGTACAGTAATATAACTACTGAAATTATGACTTCAACAGTCTACAGAAAAAAAAATGATGTAGCCATGAAAAAAAAATGATGCAGCCATGCAACAAGTCTGTAAGTTACATAAGACTGAATATTTCTTTTGATTTGGAAATATTTTATGATCATTGTAAATTTCGGTGCATACACTTACTTGGACGCGATTCGTTCTGCGAATACTTTCGTTATGCAAAATTAACGCAATAAGAAAGTAAAGATGACCAAGCCTTTACTTTCAGAGTAAAGCAAGGCAAAGATTCCCGCCGAGAGTTTTCCAACATTATTAGCACAGTGAGTCGCATGAATTCAAATCTTAGCAATCTCTCCCCAAAACGATTAAAAGAAAGGCGCGGAGTAGCATGTAGACAATTATACAGAAGACGCACAAACAAAAAAAAAATCGTCGGGAACAGATAACCAAGTGTTCTGAATAATAGCATTGAATTAAACTGAATACTGAATTTAGGCCAAAGGCCAAGCACTGGGACCTATAAGGCCATTCAGAGCTGAAACGGAAATTGACAGTGAAAGGGTTTGAAAGGTGTAACAGGAGGAAAACCTCGAAGTTGCGCTATGAATCAACTGATAGGAGAGCGTGGAAAGTAAGATGAATGAAAGAGAAAATGAAAGGAGGTACAGCAAAAGGAACGAAAGGGGTTGCAGCTAGGGGCAAGAAGGAAACGCATGGAAAAAGAACCGTGAAAGCAATCGCCTACAGTGACACCGCAATGAGGTGCCTGACGGCAGTAGCCCGGCCGCCTTGCCCCCTCCGGTGCTGAATATTTAGTACCCAATAATAAGAAGGCAAAACACCCATTTTAAAGAGGAGCATGAAGAGGAAAAGACAATTTAACTTGTATAAAAACAGATGACAGCAAGTTCAGGAAGTATTAGCTGTAGAATGGCAATTCATAGTCTGCGAAGTACTTACACAAAAACTATAAGTAGTCTCAGAAAAAAAAGCAACGTGAAAAGGATGGGGGAGGGAGGGGGGGGGGGGGGGAGTAAGGGCATTCCAGGAGCATTACGCTGACTCAAAGGAAAAGTGGCACCGAAGTTTCGTAACTGTTTTGACGGAGAAAAAAACCGGGAAATTCTTCGGAAGTTTTCCAATTAACTCTTCCAGGATTAGCACCCTAGGTGAGAAAAACATATATAATGTTTCATTTTTAATGTGCGGTCCTAAAGCAAGGATGTTATGAAAAGGAACTCTGGCAAAAGATTAATTACCTTCCATCGCTTAAAGAAAAAAAACCCAGCTGGAAAAAAATTAAATCTCTAATGACATTAGGCAATTGTATTTACTTGCTATAATAAAAATATGGATGAATTCAATTGAAAAATGATAGGTTCGCTAATGAGTTTTCGTTTTTATTTCACGATTACCTACATAGTCTCTTCACTTCTCAGTATTTCATGATAGCGTATCATCTCTCATTTTATCAACATCTTTCTGACATAACTTGGTACAAGAAATATAATTTGAATGGAAATATAATTTGATTAGGACTCCAAATTCAATAGATAACTACGATATGCTTCTCCTACAACTTATTCCGTGGGAACCACTGAAGCATAAATTACACATGAGAAAGAAAATCCCAGTCCTACAGTCACAGCATTGCTTCTCTTTTTCTTTAGTCTTTTAAGAACAGCTGATAGTCTCTACGCCATCACGAGGATGCTCGAAGACTGGAAATTAATGAAATATACATTGAGATGGAGTTCCCCTAAAAATTGTTTTGTTTTCTCGACTTCGTTAGCAGATTATGAAACAGTAGGATGACGCGCTAAATTGTTCGTAAGCTTAATTTCATTCACTATTTGGCGGAGAGCGAAGGTGTAACAAAAAACAACCTATAAATGGGAATATTTAACTATTTTATCACAATTACTGACACATATAATAGAACCGTTCCCATCCAGGCTTACTCATTCCCAAATTGACAAGTGATCAAAACATTTTCATTCTTGTGTCACCGCCTGATCGATTTTGAAAGATTTAAAATTCACACTTATTTACCCTAATAATCCGTATAGTTTTGGTGATTAACAATTTTAAAAAGCCTACAGCATTTCAAAACCGTTCGTAAATTGTCTGTGTGTAGTTGGGTGTGCCTCCGAATGTATTCGTGTAAAAACACAAAAGTCTCACATTTCTTCTGAATAAAAGGAGACAAAAGGAGATCGCGGAAAAAAAGGACCGATAAAACTTTGGTAATACAAGAGAGGACGAAGAGTATAATCAAAGTATACGGAGGCTACTTTTTCGCAATATTAAAAGTATTCTCATATATATATATATATATATATATATATATATATATATATATATATATATATATATATATATATATATATATATATATATATATATATATATATATATATGTATATATATATATATATATGTGAGAGAGAGAGAGAGAGAGAGAGAGAGAGAGAGAGAAACATATCACACCCAACCCCAACATAATAAAGCAAATCTGTAGAAACCTATGCAAGTATTATGAAGACCATGAAAGACACGGAAGTCTCTTCTCTCTCTCTCTCTCTCTCTCTCTCTCTCTCTCTCATGTACAAAATCCTAATGCATTGCCCGGTATCAACCAAGAAACCCTCTTGTAAGGGCAAATTGAGAAACAAGGCGAAAGGAAAGTGTGGTAACGAGTTTGAGAATTTGTCTTCGGAGGAGATTATAGCAAAAGTCAAGATGGGAATAAAAGGGAATAAGTGTCAAATTGAAAATAAAAGAGGAAAAGCTCGAGCAATAAATAAAAAATCTACACAGAATCTAAAAAGAATACGTTTTTAGGAAACGTAGTACCACCTTCCCTCCTTTTAACATGGATGGCTTAAGCTAACTTATAATAGATCGGTAACTCTATCAAAAACGAAGATGCGTTGTACATCTTTCACACAAAACGTCGTGATCTTGTTCCACCTCCGCCCCCAAAATAGCCCAAAATGAAAATGTTACAATTCAGGATACCCCAGTTGTTTCTAATTATCTGTCAAAATCTCAACTGTATTATTACACTTTAGTTTAATAATCTTACTGTCAAAATATAAGAATTAATGCTATACATATAACATTGACCGTAAAAACATGCATGGTAAGATTCATACCGATCATTTCCCTCATATAAACATATAAAACATTTCAGGAAAACTTCTGGAAATTGTATATAAGAAACAGACCAGGTAATACGCTGAAGTAAATGTGACAAAGCAATTTTTACCTAAAAATGCATTCACACAGACTAATCAATTTCTCAACAAAGGAAACTTTAAGTGCAAGGAATTTTATGGACAGACAAACAGCAAAACACTAGATTGCTATGATATTCCGAGTGTCAATACATAATTTTCTAAAACACTAAGCAGTACCATTTCTAAGAAATAATTCCTTTACTTTAACACAAATTTAAAAAGATGTCAAAATAATACCTCTCGTACATACATTAATTAAAACTATTACTTTTATGGAAACATGGGCAAAATACCTCTCTCTGAATAACTCTGGAAAATTTACATCGCCCATACATTCTACAAAATTATTTTAAAAACTTTTTCTCCGACAAATATTTCAGCATAATAGGTACACAAATTCTTTCCTCCACAATAGTTTCTTTTCAGTGCATAGAACCGGCAAAGCCATTCGTTTAACGAGAAATAATTCCAAGAAAAATAAGGTTATATGTTTCACAAAAAGGACGTGTATATTAATTCTGAATAAACACAAAGTGACGGGAAGTAGAGTTAAAGTTCCTGAGAATGTGGTTGTGGAGGAGATAGATAGTATAGGTCAAGATGGGAATAAAAGTGCTAAATATAAATGAAAAGATGAAATGAAAGAGCAATAAATTAAAGATTTCTACAATGTCTGAAAAGAATATCTGAGAAGCTCAGACATAGTGCACCACCCCAACTCCTTTGAACATGAATGGCTTAAGATAACTTAAAATCTGCCCTAGGCTAAGAAGAAAGCCTTATCATATAACTCAACTGACTCTCTATCAAACCAAGAAGAGAGGTACACCTTTAAGACAAGCGTTGTGATCTTTTGATTTTGCCCTTCCCAAAAAATAGCTCAAAAGGAAAAGGTTACTTTTCATAATAAATTTTTTTTCAAAAACTAGCCAAAAATTTTTAAGGAACCATTAGACTTTAGTTTGAGCATTCGTTTGAAAAAATTACCGTGTTGCTTATTCAGTTCTGCCTGGAAAAAACATGTGGTGGTAAAGCTCCCTACGATCATCTCCCTTCTGTAAACTCAATAAATATTTCAGGTAAACAGATGGAAATTCTATATAGAAACTGACTAAATACAGCGGCGATGCAAATTTCACATTAACATAGACTATCCATAAAAAGTATTTTATGGACAAACAAACAGCAAACCCCTCGATAGCTATTGTGATACTAGTGACAAAGCAATTTTACATTACAATAGGTTACATTCTTTTAACTGAGAGAAACAACGTGTAAAAATAATGCCCAACGTGCATAAATCAATTGCAATAATTACTCTTTTAGAAACACGAGCAGAATTATTCTCTCAGAAAACCTCAGGAAATTGACATCATAATTACAATATACAAAACTTTTTTAAATATATATTTTTGATAAATTTTTCACCATCAATGAAAAAACAAATCTTTTTCTCAAAAATAAGTTTCTTCTCAATACATAAAACTCTCAAAGCCATTGCTTTAAAGCGAAATAACTCTATTAAAAATATGATATATTTTCCAATAAGCGACCTGTTACATACAAAAAAAAAAAATGGTTCTTTTCATATCAACGCAAGAGGGGAACACTTTCCAGTTACAAAGGTTGAATATACCAGCATATAAATAACCAAAAGTATCTGAAAATAATTTCACTCTCAAATTCTCAATAACTTAATCTTCAATAATACGTGCACATCTTTTCTCGACATTCCAGGTACATTAATTAGTTAATGACACATCTGGTGAAAAAGCCTCGTAAAATTAAATTGTAATTTATGAGTCACAAACATACACATTAAAATTAGCAACGGCCTGAATAATAACAAAGGATTAGACACCATTGCAACACCACTTGTAATAACTTCACTTAGCTATAGTAATAAAACATTAAATGCCTTCATCTAGTTGAATAATGCAAGTGTCCTATTCATTTACGAAAATTTGGACAGGATGCAGAAGGCTTGCTATTCCAGTCCATTACTCACAAGATTAATTATGATGTTGGTAACTGCCCCATCACGATGTTTATGATAAGAATCATCATACAGATATCTGGACACGATCAGAGAGAGAGAGAGAGAGAGAGAGAGAGAGAGAGAGAGAGTCTATAATATACTTGAAAGCAAAATTTACTGCTGAACACAAAAAACTATAAAGATAACAATGATAAAACTCCTTATTCCAGTCAACACTTTCTCTTAATTAAACCACGTAAAA
>NC_087202.1:64434650-64437150 GCF_015104395.2 Macrobrachium nipponense | reverse complement strand
GTCTCGCACACTTGGTTTTTTCGACCTCATATAACGTAAATCCCCTGCCCCTCACATCAGGTTAGGATCTGTTGTAAGTTTAGGAGCCAAAAGTAATACCATTTCATACGCGATTCTCCGTACAAGTTGAGACCAGAATTAGTGTTGTTCATAAGTTGATTATTATCAAAAGACTAGGCCAGTGGCTTTCGGAACGTGGTACCTGGCATGAAGCCCGAACACCTACGTAAACGATCTTAGACCCATGGAAAACTTGCACATAATATCGCTACCGTCTGTATTAAGGTGAGTTCAAGTTCGTCTGTATTACGTACCCATGAAACACCACATCAGTGAGTTCAGATTAGAGTTGACAGTTAAGCGTAACTAACCAACTCCTCCGTGTTACTAGCGTCAAACATAATGCGTTCCGTGAAACATACAACAGGAATCCTCATGATTAATAAAACCACTTGAGCCCTCCAAACACCCTACCACACCAAAGTGTGTTGGCATAAGGTCTGCTTCATGTAAGCCATCCTCCACGGATGACCTGAACATTATCCTGAAATTATTTCTTCATGGCAATAGGCTAAAAGGACTAGAATTGACAGTGGAGTGGTGATAAACCTAACATAAATCATTAACTGGTGCCTTGGGTGGGGAAATTAGGGAATACGTGGTATACTGAATAGGATATGGAAAGAATGGCATTTATCGGTCTAGACTAAGTTAAAAATTAATTCAAGGTTACAACCCCGGAGATTATTTAAACTGACAGTTTATTAAACGGGAGAATCCACAAAAGTATTTTATAAAGAAAAAAGGGATATAATGAACGTTAAGCGTAAAATGAAAACTCCGAGGTCTATTAGAGGTACCTAAACAAGCTAGAGGAAACGATAGCTTAGAAGACTTAGGGGTTCCCAGAACAACTGTTGACCTACATAAACTTCTGGCTACACAAGATTATAACTAGGGAATGTCAAATAAGATATTCAAGCCCAAGTCTAACGTTGAAAATGATATTCTCACAACAGCGTTTCAAAATGTAATTGAAATATACGTATCCTCTGCATTAAGCATTACTCGAAATCAGGTTTAAAGTAGCATAGGCCTGTTCCTTCATTAGGCTACCGACAGCTATCCATACTTTTGTCCACTATATTTTCTATCTGGTTATGGACATTTGTGATGATTTACAAGCAATGGAGAGAGAGAAAGAGAGAGAAAAAATAAAGACATTAATTAAGGTGAAATCATAGCCGAGAATGAAGTCCTAAAAATCAGTTTACATGACCTCACCATGGCAACAAACTGAACCTTTACTTTCTGTCTCTACTTCGTACATTAATTACCCTTACTAATGCCTTTCATATTTCGTCTCTGATATACTGTAACAGACGGGCAAACTCACCAACGTAGGTACAGACGTATAACTAAACCGGCGAAGACGAGCGGAGTAAACAAACACACGCACTGGCACACTACATTCTAAGAATCTAACACAAAATACAATGACTTGTGGGTGAGACAAGTCATAATATATATATATATAGATGATAGATATATAGTATATAGAGAGTATATAGAGATATATTAGTAGATATATATGATATATAGAGATATATAGAGATATAGATAAGATATATAGATAGCATAGATATAGATATGAGTATATATATAGATATATATATATATATAGTATATATATAGTATAGTATATATATATATATATATATATATATATATATATATATATATATATCATAGATATCTATATGATATGATATATATATATATATATATATATATAGATATATATATATATATATATATATATATATATATATATATATATATATATATATGCATATATATATAATATATATATATATATATATATATATATATATATATATATATATATATGGCATATACATATATATATATATATATATATATATATATATATATGTATGTATGTATGTATATATATACATATTGTATTCATATATAATGTGAGCCCCCCGACCTCACCGATACTGATGGAGTTGAAAAGAAATTTCAGTGGATATTATCAAGGTAACTGATCAGCATTTATCAAAGGTGTGACATCAACTTTGATAAATAATTCTGTCTTGAAACATTGCATGGTGGGATCAGCGCTGCATTTGAAGCGTTAGTCTGATTTCAGTTAACCAGAATTATGTGCAAATGGCTTTGTATTTACCTCGCTAGGTTTACTATACTCTGTTTTTTTCCATCTGTCCATCCGCCTGTGGTGTTTTTGTATGGTAACACTGCGTCCAGGGCTTTAGATAGTTACATTCAGCTTACATTTAACAATAATAACACTATCCTATTTCGAATATTAACGGTGTAATTCGCATACAGTAAATTATTAAAACACTTTTCAGTTGCAATTGTACACCCAGATATCCTTTTATTTACCTAAAACTTACACATAGAGTAACTATCTAATGCCCGGGACACAGTGTTACCATACACAAAAACACCA
>NC_087202.1:64422912-64434150 GCF_015104395.2 Macrobrachium nipponense | reverse complement strand
CGACTGAGTGGGAAAAGGAAGTGTATTGGATGGAACACGAAGGAGAGGAAGACCTCTAGACCAGCCAGGTGGAGAGATTGCATTAGAGATGATATGAGGGAGAAGGGAGTACGGGAGGAAATGACAGGACAGAGGTAGATGGAAGAGACTCATTAAAAACGGCGACCCCGAACAGGGATAAAGCTGGGAGGGAAGAAGAAGATTGGCACAGAGCGCAAAAGTCCCATATTTTTTAATAAATGTCAGTGTTAATGGTATCCGACTAATTATTTCTCTACTATTTTGATGATTTTAGGAATTATCAAATTTACATTACGGTTCTTATAGTCTGTCATTTTTTTATAGGTTACCAGGTGCCATATTCAATGTGAGTTAAATGTTTTGGCAATTACACGTTGCTATTTACGGTTACATTTATCTATAATGCAAAATAACGATAAAATCAACAGTCAAAAGTAAATTAATAATTGTTGAATATATGGAACAAAACTGCAACCACGTTTATTTGCCTTTTTTTTAAATTTCATTTTACAGAACTGGTATTTTAGTCAGGTGTACCATCCGATGGATGCTTGCTAGCTGTGTGACGGACCTTCGAGTGTTCAATAGACATATATCCAACTCCCCAATTACTAAAACTACTACTTATAACTTATAAATCTAGCTTGAGAAAATAACAGATGAGACAGTTATCTGGTAACTCCTCATTCTTATGACAATGAGGAGAAAAACCCATAAGTGAAATATTCTTACGTTTCGTTTCGTGAAAAATAATTTCTCACTTACCGAGATACGCTAAAATTAAACACGATGAATATTGACGAAAATTATTAAAGTAAATCTTTGAATTCTTTGCATATTTAACTCTTACTTTAAGCAGCATTTTAATTCGAGCACTACTCTACAACCCTCTATGCTGCCCATACATTGTCAGACTTTTGTTGGCTACAACACTTGGAGTCCTTTTTTGGTGGGGGATGTGGTGGGGGTTGCGATAATTGTATTAAGCTTCTTTCATTTTACCCAGTGCATTAGGGAGGACGAGATAAAGATATGAAAAATAGCGGAAATCAGAAGAGGGGTACAGGCCATGAGAAAATCAAGAAAAAGAAATGTCAATCACATAACAACACGAACTGTTCTTAAGATTCCAAGGGTAAAACGTAAATTGTGGTTTACAGTCTCCATAACAAATTGTCAGAACTAATACAACTGGCCAGTCGACCTGCACATTATTCTGACCAGCTTAGCACTCAGACTGTTTCAAGAGGAAAGGGCTACTGTTTGGTAAAGTGTATGTAACGTCTCCATGATTCCTTTACACTCTTTCGACCGAATTTGTATGCATCTGGATCTGGTTATAATAAAATCCCTCACATACAAAAGTTCTATCTATATAAGGAGAGAGAGAGAGAGAGAGAGAGAGAGAGAGAGAGAGAGAGAGGAATTTGTGTTTCTTAATATGTAAGTAAAACTATTTACTTATTTTGAGATAACAATATATTGGTACTGGGTAACATACTGAAGACTCACTCGGTAGTATGTCCACGTAAGAAGAATAAATTTTCCTTATTAAGATAATATCACGATTCAAGTAGGCTGCTCGGTTCAAAGCTTGAGATGGAAACAGAGGCACTGAGGATACTAATCAAAATGTAATACAAACCTCCTTCCGACTTATACATCATGAAATTCTTCGTGGTTCATTCTGAAGTAGTTCGACACATGTAGATACAGAAATGTAAAGAAGTGGACATAATGCATGCATAAGAGTATGACCTATACTTTCCCATCCCATTGTATTTCATCTTCACCAGCGGTACACATTCACTTTCGTAGTTTACATGAGGAATAGTAACGCAAAGACTTTCTTCAGGCTCCAACTCTTCCTCCGATGACCTTTTGCCCCCTATCCCATTAAATTGATTGACTGAGTGACAGCGGACCAACAATCGACTTACATACGAGTTAAATGACTTGAGCAAACATCCCACATTAAGCTCTCTATAGCATGCATTATTCTAGCATTAAAGGCAAGAGAAGACGGAACCCCCTCTAAACCCCCAAACCTCAAAACCCCCAAAGAATGGTCACAAAATTACTTGTATCTTGTATGGATTAAATCTGCCCTTTTATCTTCCCATTCAGGGTGTTTATGTAGCATTATAAATATTGCCGTTATCAAATGGTATATCATCAGGTAATTTTTCCCAGAGTGGAGTGAAATCCGAACAATGGACTTCAAGAGCATTTGCTTTTAACTAAAATTTCTTTAAAATTGATTCAAGTTGAATTTAAATAATATATATATTATGACCCTTAAAGAAATAGACAGCGTAAAAGGTAAAATAATACTTAACTAAGTATTTCAATTTAAATGTAAATACGTTCAAAAACTAAATTTTTATTTTTTAACTGAAGCGAAAATTCTTCATCGGATTCCAGTGAAGATAGAGCACACTTTTAGAATTCATGAATTGTGGTAAGACAATGAATTTTAACGTCGAGGGCACCTACTGGGTACATGAATAACATCGCAGTCTCGGAAAACTATCAGAATACTAAGCAATTTGAGAAGGAAAGAGTGAGGGGGAGAGGAGAGAGAGTTAAACTGCCCATACCATAATACATGAAACGAACGATGTCTAGGAAGTAGAATAGGTCGACTGTGTATAGATATTTAATGTTATGCTGTATATTAATTACGTACAGTTTATGAACATTTTGTACATTTACTTTGTATTATTCTATAGAAGAATTATATTTATGTTCCCATTTATATTTTCTCGTTGCACGTATTGTAAGACCACTATTTCGTTATGCATCGTGGCAACAATGTAATTAGATTGTGTTCAACTTTTACTGCCTTTATTTCCGACATATGCATAGTCAGTCTCTGTCCAGTGGTCATTGTAGTGGACAAGCGCGGACCTGCTTCCCGCTGCTGTCGTCTTGATGTCTTGTTTATCTTCATTACAAGATTTTAAAGAATCTACGGGTTTGATTTGTCACCCCTTCATTCCATTTCTTGCATGGATGTATGTGGCAGCATCCCACACATGGCGCAGTGAGTAACCGCACGTTATGGACTCCAAGAAGACGACCGCCATTGCCGCTTTCTTCTCGTCTCGCACATTGGATTCCTTACAGTGACTCAAGATATCAACGACAGTTTACTACAGTGTCTCCAAGAGTGATAGTGTTTGTGCAGTGCAGGGGTTAGAGTGACAGTGTGCTATAGTGTTGTGTTGCATTATATTAAAGTGTCCTTGCCAAGCTTTCTTCGGGACATTTGAACTCTAGCGCCTGTTTTCTCGGGAGCCCCCACCATACATCCTCCCCTCGTCATGCATCGATGGTGACTGAGGCCCGAGGCGCTCCCCCAGACTCCCAGAGGCACTCTCACCCCTCCCGCCTCCCCTCTGGTCGCTAGCTCGCAACACACACTCACTCACCCCACCCGACTGCCGCTTATTTCACAAGCGCACTGACAACATTGTAATTTTTTAAATATCCAAAGTGCTTTCTTTCGCTTACATACAGCGACTTGGATATTTTTCTGGCATTCTACTGATCTCAAGCTCTCTTACGACACCGAACACGACATGGCTCAACAAGAGGAAAAGCTAATTGATTAATGGATCAGACAGCGGATGAGACAGAGGAGCAGACACGCGGATCAGGCCGAGGATCAAACGCAGGTCTGATGAGAGACGAGGTACCTGTGCACACCTCCCCACTGCTGATGAAGATACCAGCACCACTCTCCCTCCTCCCCTGACTCCCAATAGGACAGAAGACCAGAATAATGACATACTTCATCTTTATACACTTTCTGCAGACTTCCAGCATGCAAGAAGGCAAGACCGACGACGACAAAGAGGAGCAGAACTTCAAGACTACAGATGGAGCAATCAAGACAGGAAGACAACCACGGTTTCATGTCTCTTTTCTCCTTGCTATCAGGACAGATTGGCGGCATCGCAACCCCGGCAAACTAACCCCATGATTGCACCTCCTGTTACACCTGTTCCCCCACCCCCTGGCTTCTCAGAGAATACACCTTCAGTTTCTAGCAAGCCTACAGTCCATCCCCCACCTCTCCTGCAACAAGATGCAACGTACCAAGCGTTTCGCCAATGGAGACTCCGTTTTGAGGATTATGCGGCATTAGTTGGACTTTGATAGGTTACATCAAAACTTCCCAGCTGATTCACCTGAGAACTTGCATCTCCCTGGACGTCCAGCGCCTGCTTACGCATACACTGGGCATCCCTCCCAACACATCACTTTCCCTTACAGAGGTGTTGGATACACTGCAAAAAGCACTTTCGCAAGCCTCAGAAATGAAGCCTTATGACGCAGGGAATTGTTGTCCTTGCAAAACACGGCTGTCGGAGAATCGTTTGCAGACTACTACGCACGCCTCAAGGATCTCGCTGATGAAGTGGACTTATGCACTGACAACCCAAAAAAAAAAAAAACCTCCTGCACCGAACGGCAATTGCAGATGGTAATTTTGATGGGTGTGAGAGACGAAGAGTTAATACAACGCCTTATCCCCTCCAACCCTCATCTACCCTCGCAGAGTTCGTGACATGCTGCCGCTCCTACGAATCTACACGTGCGACTGCATCAGCCATTGCATCTTCCCCTAGTCAGGTCAATGCAGTATCTACATACAAGAAGAACCAGCGTCTACAGAAGAGGACTTCTCATCGATCTCCTGACCAACGTTCTCACCAGTCTCCTAACAGTGACCTTTGTCAATATTGCTCTCGCAAGCACGATTCCGGACAATGCCCAGCCACGGGTGCATCGTGCAATAACTGCGGACGCACGGGTCATTGGCCCCGCACTCAGAAATGCCCTGCTAAGGAAGCTCAGTGCAAGACCTGCCAGAAACAGGGACATTTTGAGAAGATGTGCAGGTCGACCAAGAAAAGTCAGACTGGGTACACCAGCTTTTACCTCCTCCTAATAAGTCAAATCCCAGCTGCTGTTTTGTGGGTAATAACTTGGGTAGCGAGTCCCCCACACCAGTCACTGTCTCTCTGTCATTTGGCGATATATCAGCACAACTCCAGCTAATCCCCGATACAGGAGCAGACATCACAGTGATTGGCACCATACATTTGGATGCACTCCGCATACCTCGGACAAGGCTCGAACCTCCACCCATGACAGACATTGTAACAGCAGATGGATCCCCCATGACACCGGCTGTAGGATGCTTTCCAGGCAACACTTCGTCTTGGCAACAAGTCTTGCTCAGCAACCATACATGTTCATGAGGATATCCAGACTCCCCTCCTCTCCCGTGAACATTGCCGAGCTCTCGCCATAGTGTCGCTGGAATTCCCGAAGCCCATCCTCAAGGTAACACATGTCAACAGATGCGCTCAGTTTCCTGCCTCTGCCATGACGTCACCTGCAGCTATTAAGGACTATTTTCTTCAGCACTTCAGCGACGTCCTCATATCTAAGAAGGATCTACAAACCCAGCCACTAAAGAAAATGGCAGGCCCTCCAATGAGGATTCACCTGAAACCTGGTGCTACACCATTCGCTGTGCATACACCCAGGCCCCCATTTCCGGTTTTTGGCTCTACCAGAGATCAAGTGAAAGAAGAACTTGACTCTCCTTGGTGCAACAAGGAATCATCAGACCAGCAGGCGACGAACCCTCTGAATTGGTGCCATCCCATGGTCTTGGTACCCCAAGGACAAAGGTGTGTGCATCACTGTTGATCCACACGCCCACCTAAATTCTCAGGTAGCCCGCCCTACACACCCTTCACTTACACCCCATGGACGCCGTCCGCAACATCTCTCCTACTGCGAAGTACTTCACCACAGCGGATGCCCTGCATGGCTATGGCAAATGGAGTTGGCAGAAGAGGACCGCCACCTGACTACATTTATAACTCCGTATGGAAGGTTCCAGCACTGTCGCGGCCCGATGGATTTTCAGCAACAGGTGATGCATACTGCCTCCGTGGAGATATGGCACTACAAGGTGTTCCCCAACTGTGTGAAGGTTGTAGATGACATCCTCCTTTCCGACGAGGATCTCCCTTCCCACCTACAACACGTGCACCAAATGCTGACCAGATGCCGTCAGTATGGCATCACCCTCAACAAGGAAAAATTTACTGTAGCCGCCCCTAAAGTTAACTTTTGCGGTTATGTCTTATCATCCGATGGTATTGCAGCAGACCCTGACAAGGTATCAGCTATACGCGACTTCCCTACACCGTCCAATGTCACAGACGTCAGGTCGTTTATGGGTCTCGTCAATCAACTTGCCGACTTCACTCCAGACATCGCAGCAGCAGCACAGCCCCTACGTCCACTTATGAGCCCCAAACGCTCATTCGTCTGGACGCCCGACCATGAGCGAGCATTTAAGAAAGTCAAGACAGCTCTGACTTCACCACCTGTCCTGGCACCCTTCAATCCTGCCTCGCCTGTGGTTCTACAAAACAGATGCCTCACGCCTATACGGTCTCGGCTATGCCCTACTTCAAGATAACGGCCGAGGTCAGATGCGTCTCGTCCAGTGTGGCTCTCGTTTCCTTACGGATACAGAGACTCGCTACGCCACCATAGAGCTGGAGCTACTTGCAGTCACTTGGGCTATAGCTAAGTGCCGCCTATACTTGTCTGGACTTCAACATTTCACCTTAATGACTGACCATCGCCCCTTGATACCAATTCTCAATCACTACACTTTGGATGCTATTGAGAATCCACGCCTTCAACGCCTCAAGATGAAAGTGGCCCCCTACATCTTCACTGCAGTATGGCGCGCAGGGAAACAACTTTGCATACCAGACGCCCTGTCTCGCTCCCCAACCAGTCGCCCCACACCTGAAGATGAAGAGGAGTGCACTACTTCGACTGCACATGTCAGGCGTATCGTTGCCAGCACCGCCACTTCCGCTGACGACCAGGGCAACAGGACCCATCATCGAAGAAGACAAGTCTCTACAAGAAAATCCGCACGGACGCATCCCAGGATCAAGATTACAGTCGTCTCGTTCACTACGTCTCCAACGGTTTTCCTACCAACCGCTATGATCTCCAACGCTTCCGCCCTCCCGTATTGGAAGCTGCGGGACAACCTTTACGCGGATGGAGAGTTAGTATTGTATGGACCCCGGATCGTCATCCCTGCAGCCCTCCGTAGACGCACCTTGGATCGACTCCACGACAGCCATCGAGGGATTGAAGCTACTCGACGTCGTGCAATGCAGACAGTATTCTGGCCAGGTATCAATGCAGATATCAAGAGTAAAGTAGAAAGCTGTGAGGCCTGCCAACAGCTTCTCCCTAGTCAGCAACAAGAACCTTACATGTGTGACGACCATCCATCCCGGCCCTTCGAAAGTGTGTCAGCTGACTTCTTCCATGTAGCAGGGAAATCCTTCCTTGTTATTAGCCGATAGACTTTCAGGCTGGCCTGTGGTTGTTCCCTGTGGACGTGACACAACTGCAGCCAGAGTTACAAGAATGTTCTGTGTTTTTCTTCCGCGAGGTTGGTGTTCCACTTCGCTTACGAACTGATGGAGGACCCCCATTTTCCAGCCACGACTTCAAGCAATTTGCCGACCGCTGGGGAGTTCATCACATCATCACTTCTCCACATTACCCTCAGGCTAATGGACACGCAGAAGCTGCAGTGAAAGCTGTTAAACACCTTATCATCAAGACTGCCCCATCCGGAACATAGATTGTGAAGCCTTTGATAGAGGACTGCTGGAGCTTCGGAATACACCGAACCCTGCTGGACGCTCCCCTGCGCAGATCCTCTATGGCCATCCTCTCCGTACTTGTGTTCCGGCTCACCCCAGATCATTCACAGAGGAGTGGCAAACCAAGACTGAAGATTACGACCGTCGTACTGCTGCCCAAACCGACCAAGCCATGAGCCTTTACAATTCTCATGCCCGCCCTCTACCCAAGCTCACCATCGGCCAACGAGTTAGGATACAGGACTCAACGACGCTTCGATGGGACAAGGTCGGCATCGTGATGGGCCGCGGAATGTCAAGAAAGTATGAAATACGCCTTCCAAGTGGTCGTGTATGGTTTCGAAACCGAAGACATTTACGCCCAATGGCTAATATGAGTGATGACACCTCTCCCCAAGTCCCTGTGTCCCCTTGCTCTGGCCAGAAAAGAGAGCCATCATTCGAACCCTCCAATGTCTCTCGTCATTCACCTCGACTAGCTCACAGGAATTAATGTTCCGCTCGAGACACTGCTACGAGCGTAAAGGGGGAGGGAGGTGTATAGATATTTAATGTTATGCTGTATATTAATTACGTACAGTTTATGAACATTTTGTACATTTACTTTGTATTATTCTATAGAAGAATTATATTTATGTTCCCATTTATATTTTCTCGTTGCACGTATTGTAAGACCACTATTTCGTTATGCATCGTGGCAACAATGTAATTTGATGTGTCAACACTGCCTTTATTTCCCGCCATATGCATAGTCAGTCTCTGTCCAGTGGTCATTGTAGTGACAAGCGCGGACCTGCTTCCCGCTGCTGTCGTCTTGATGTCTTGTTTATCTTCATTACAAGATTTTAAAGAATCTACGGGTTTGATTTGTCACCCCTTCATTCCATTTCTTGCATGGATGTATGTGGCAGCATCCCACACAGACTGTACAGCTGAAAAAATTAAAGTGTGCACGTGAGAGAGAGAGAGAGAGAGAGAGAGAGAGAGAGAGAGAGAGAGAGAGAGAATCGCTATAAGCAATCAGAATACACCCATTCCAGCGAGGAACTTCTACTTCCAAGTAACCATCGATTCATAGTCGAAATAAACCTGACTGATGCTTTAAACGCAATTAATTCATTTCATTAACGATTATCATTTCGTATTTCATTCCTAACTCCTCATCTCCTTCTTCAAAACATTAACCATGATACTCACACCTCCCTTAAGAGGAGTTTGAGGATTGGAGCACGATACAAAAAAAAGGATTTAGTGGAAAAAGATTTGCAGTGAGTGAAAATCAAGTGTTTAAAGGTTGGAATCTGAAGTTGAATGATTAAAAGGTCTAGAAGGAACCCGAGAAAAAGTTGGCAATATGGTGAGCAGATGTTGAAAGAAATAGTCCTCAGCACCTAGGAAATATGAATAAAATATGAATACGCATGGTGAATGGTGAAGAGCGTGAGCAGGAGTAGGTGGACTGGCTGTTAGTGAACCTTCGGTGTTTGTGGACGAAGAGGCTCAAAGCATCCAGACATTCATGCAATTGCATGTGTGTGTGTGTGTGTCACTATTCATCTCAGCACTCGAAAATATGGATTAGGCACTAATATCTGTCCGTTTCGGTTATTTTTTACATGTCACTCCTTCCCCACCCACCTCTTGGACTTGAAGGGCATCAGGAGTGTCACTATTCATCCCAGTGCCCATGAAAACTATGGATTAGAAACTAATATATGTCATTTTACATCATATTTACATGTCACCCTCTTCTCAGCCCTTTTCCCCCACAAACCCCCTGCTCCCTATTGGGGTTGAACTTGGACTTGAAGGGCATCATGAGTGTCACTATAACTAGGGGATTAGACACTAATATCTGTCCTTTTCGGTTATTTTTACATGTCACCCCCTTCGCACCTGTTTCCACCAACTCCCTATTGGGGCTGAAATTGGATTTGAAGGGCACCAGAAGCGCCACTATTCACCTCAGCGACCTCAAAAACTATGTATTAGAAACTAATATCTGTCATTTCAGTTATTTTTACATGTCACTCACTTCCACCCCCCCCCTTTTTTTCTCCCCCTCTCCCTATTGGGGCTGATCTTGGACATGAAGCGCTTGGGAGTGTCACTATTCATCTCAGTGACCTACAAACTGTGGGTTAGACGCTTATATCTTTCGTTTTGCGGTCAATTTTTGTATGGCAGCCTTTTCCCACCCACCTCCCTAAACCCACCCCTTTGGTGCCAGTGATGTTTTACTCCCACAGTATCCTGTCCCAGATGCTAAGTTATATATGTATATCAAGTCTGAGTGAAATTGCTCAATGTGTGTCAAAGTGTATGTGGCACATACACACATACATACTACATCTACATATATACATGCATATACCCATACACACATTATATATATATATATATATATATATATATATATATATATATATATTATATCTATATATATATAATATATATATATATATATATATATATATATATATATATGCATATACATATATATATAATATAATATATATATATATATATATATATATATATATATATATATATATATATATATATGTATAAACTCACTCTGATTTCTGAAGGAACTTACTACATGCTGGGAAAGTCTTATAGTGTACGAAACCCGTTTATCTAAAAACGTTCTCAGAGCTCCAGTACCGAAAAAAATGTCCCCATATTCCTTTGAGCAAAACTGACAATGAAAATTAGATTATTCTCAATATGGTAAAACTTTATGATGTTGGTGTTACATTTGACACAAATAAATTAGAGCCTTAACAACTGCTGTTAATCGTGAGCCTCCAGGTGAAGCAAAGCGTAATGATGGCTAGTAAGCTCTTTACTTTCTTGAAATTTCTCGCAATGCGTGATGAGTCTCTACCATCGAGTCAAACGGTAAATCAATGATTTACTGTCGTAGGATGCAGAGAATTACAATAAGTTGATTGCTGTCCTGTGTGCTGTTTTTCAGTAACACAATTTTACATTTATTGGAAGTAGAAATTAGGTTGAGAGAGAGAGAGAGAGAGAGAGTCCACGATTCAGTAGTTTGTAGGCAGAATCTGCGTCCTAGTAAAAAAGAAATAAATAACAAAGACTGAGAAATGAAGTGAAGGAATTACAGTATCAACGCCTTTTTGCTGCAGTCTTGGTTTGCGTTGGCGATGGTGGCTATAATTATATGGCCTCGAATGCATCTCTGGTATTTTTAGGAAATAAAACGTCAATATTCACGAGTTGGTCACATTTGATTGGAAGAACCAATTGCCCCCAGTCAAAACAGTTATTTCATTTTTTCCAGTTATTATTTCGAATTGTAGGTGGTATCCAGATTTATTGCTTCTCTGTCTAATATTTCATTCTGTTTGGAATTTTAGTGACAATATTTCTGGTTACTGTAACGTTATCTCCCTTTTTTATTACTATGAAATGGGAAGGCACTCTTCTAAAATAGCTTACATGCTATCTCTTC
>NC_087202.1:64400412-64417912 GCF_015104395.2 Macrobrachium nipponense | reverse complement strand
CTGTCTAACTTTATTTCTTTAATCTTGTGGTTTTAACACCTAATAATAAAAAAATCCCTGTTATTTTGTTTCATATAATTCTATAATCTTGGAATCATCTTTATTCAAAAGAGACCAAATGTATAAATAATCATGCCTAAACTCTCTCTCTCTCTCTCTCTCTCTCTCCTCAGTCACCTTTTCCTCTTTGTGTTTTTTCAGTCTATCTTTATCCTTCCCTCTCCCTTCATGCCCAGTTTGCTGATATCTATATGTTGCTGCATCGTGCCATAAGCAGAGGCCAAAGATTCGACAGCATTCTAAATAGCCACAGCATACCCTTTCCTGTAGCGCCTCTCTTTCCTTCGATAGTTCACATGAAAAGATTGGACGCTTACGTTTTTTCATCTATTGTTATACTTGGCATTACCAGTCACATCCTCCCTGTGTCACAACACGCCGCTCTTCTGAACAAACATGTACACTTTAAATTTATGTTTTGTAGTTTATTAGTACTGCTGAACTGAACATATATTTTCTCGGGTAAACGCATGCTTTTATACCAATAAGAAATGAAAAAATTTAAATGTGAACTTTCAAGAGGGTATAGAAAGTAGTTATGAGAAATTTGTTATGTATGATTCGTGTAGACCCTGAGGCAGGAAGCGACGGAAAGGAAGGACAATGACTATTTGAAAAAAGAAAGCTAAAACTGGACTAGGCAAACGTAATGGAGAGGATGGCGGTTAAGCTTTGAATAATAAAATAAAATACCTGATGAAATAAAGAGGAACCATCTCACTGTATAGAACGAAAAATTGCGTTTCAAGAGAAAATAAGAATAAATAAGAATAAAAAAGTAGATCATTTTATTAAGGATTTAACCTTCCGGACGAACTTCAGATGGCCATGAATGCTGCATAATGATCCGAAATTACCATCATCACCTTCAAGAGCGGAGGAATAGAAGGGCTGGAAATAAAGTTTGAATCCCTCCGTAATGAAGATTGGGAAGCATCTGGGGGAAGTGGGGAAGGGCGGTAGGAATCCCTCTCCTCATTTTCTATACCCCTCCTCGTTTTCTAAGCGCACAGTTAACTCCAGCTGGCAAATGGATCAGCTGCTAGTATACTACATATATTAATTTCTAGCAAATGTTTAAATAGAGAAATAAAAAAATATAAAAGAGAACTGTTAAAGACGCTTTTATTAAAATGCACTAAAAGGTGAAAAAATATATTCTATGAGACACACTAGGATTATCCTTGCAATTAATCATGTCTACAAAATAAAAATGTAGGTGCTAAATATGGAAGAAAAGGCTACAAGAAGGAAGACAAATATTGTGATCTATTTCTTGTAGCATTTTATCTCCACTATAATGGGGCCCACGCTTATTTTTATTTTTTGTAGACTGATTATAAAAAAAAATCCTGGTGTTCTCAAAAAATTCAATATTCACTTTGAGTGCATTTTTAATAAAAGCGTGTCTAAAAAAATTAATAAAAAGCATGTTAAAAAATCTTTATATCTTCTTTATTTAAATACTTTTTCATTTTGACAGAAAAATGTAACAGATTTATGAATGAAAGCCAATGAAACTGATATCCTATAGAAAGCAAAGAAATTTGTGAACAAAATCCAAAGAATTTAATACAAATACTGAGAGGCCAGTGTAAGGGTCGCTAGAACCGCCACTGCTGACCTACTGATCATGTACTGTCAGCCGGGATTGAGTAAACAATGCAAAATTTCAAGGTCCATCGGACGAAGAAGAAACAAAAGTCGAAAAATTGAGTTACAAGATTTGACCAAGACTAAACAAACAAACAAACGGACAAAAAAAATGCAAATAAAAGAGTATAAAAAAAGGAAACAGCACTAGTTTTCACTGGAGGAGAAATATGTACTCGTGTTTCGTGTGTAGTGTGTGTGTGTGTATGTTTTATTGTTGAGCAGAACATTGTTGAGCCAGCTGAAGTACCATACCTCATTTAGGGTAAATTTAATTTTTCTGGCCTATAAAATCTTGACATAAAAATAGTAGAACAAAACCTTAGGTTACTTAAACGACCTTCACTCGGGACACAGAACAAAGGTCAGGATACAAAAATTATTAGAGACCAGCCATTCGTAATTCTTTGTAGTGGAAAACACTACGACAAACACATGCGTTGTACAACATTTTGTGACGTTGAATGATAATAATAATGACAATGGTAAAGAGGTCGTGTATCGTATTCATAACCATGAAAAAAATTAAGTCACTGAATGCTAAATAAAGAGAAAGTCGATCATTTTCGTGGTATAAATCCTGAAATATCCTTGCAGCGCAAAATCGGTTGTGACAATAAAGTGTAAAAGCATGAAAGGCCGAATATTACGGTTACGATCAAACTTCACAACCCAAAGCACATTTCTCATGATCTAACAGTCTTCTATCTATGGTGTTTACTTTGACCGTCCTCTGTACAAAATTCCATAAAGTAAGTTAGCATTGATACTCGGATCAGAACAGCAACAGAATTCGTTTAAATAAAAAGCCGGCAATAAGAGTTATTCATTTGGAAACTTGTTGTTGGTTGCATGTCTCACATAATGATAGCGAGCGATTTTAAGATGAACTAAAATCAGCCCTTGGTAAAATATCACTAATTTTTCATAAACTTACATAGTGAAATCTCAACAATTTCGCCGCTTTTACTAAATTCGTTTAATTTTAGTAATTTCATCTTGACCAGGCTCAGGCCACCGATCTAAAGTTAATTATCTTTCTCGTTTTCCTGAAAACGTTTGCAGAAATTGTGTCCTCATTCTTCTACGAAATGTTTATCGACCACCGTTCTACTGCCAATTAAGCTATAGTAACGGCATTTGACTTCTGATCTCTAGACTTTCCGGGTCCAAGCTCGGTCCTGAAAAAAGAAAATTATGGATTGAAGGGAGCTGTGAATGAAAGGTAAAAAAAAAAAAGATATTTGCAGAAGCCCGACATTAAAATAAGCCCGAATAAAGGTACTCTACTGGTAGTGACAAATAGCACAAGTGAAAATAATGAAATTCCAAATTTCCTTTCACATGAAGATATTCAAGAGAGAAACGTATATTTCATTATTTTTTCCTAATTCTCTCTCCTCACTTGTGTTAGTCGGCAAACACTACAAACCGGCTACTGTTTGCAAGCAGATTCACTCATTCACTTAAAAGCTTTCCTCGTTTAGTATTTGCACAATTTTTCTATCCTTTTGTCGACCTTGCAATTACCTCAAACATGAAAGCAGAGGACGCTTGGGAAGTTTTGGACCGAAAGTATCAAAGGGAGAGAGGGAGAGACAGAGGATGCGTAAGGAGAGAGAGAGAGAGAAAAAAAAAGAGAGAGAAAGAGAAAGAATGCACAGCAAATAGTAATCAATCCAGTGATCATAAACAGTAGTTACCATTACGAAATACGTTTGTTATCTGCTCCAAGAACATGATTTGATAGTTATTATATGTTTTCGACATCACAGAGGCAACGGACTCTATCAAGAAGAGATTGGAATGTTCCGACAGAAAATCTTTGATGTGTCAAAAGGCCGATCAACGGGACCAACGGCTTTACGTGACTTCCGAACCAAGTCGAGAGTGAACTTCTATCACCAGAAATACACATCTCTCGCTCCTCAATGGAATGGCCAAGAATCGAAGCCGCCACCACCGAGGTGGGACGCCAACACCATACCAACCACGCCACTTTGATAATGAAGACTCGTCTATAGAGTGAAAAATAAATTATTTGGAGGAAATCAATTTTCACCAAAAAATCCATGAAAAAAAAAGTCAAATTTTTCAACGTTTCAAATTTACTTTTCTATACCCCCAAAATTGATATCAGTGATGCTTTTGAACGTAGATGATTAAAAATCGGCCATATAGTGAAATATAAATAAATTGAAGGAAATTAAATTGCACCATAAAATCCATTCAATGGAAAAATGTCGAATTTTTTAACGTTCCAAATTTAGTTCTCTATACCCCCAAAATTGATATTAGTTTATGGACGTTGATGATGAAGACTCGGCCAGATAAATTAATTGGAGGAAAGCAAGTTTCACCCAAAAATACACCAAATTCTGTAAGTCCGCGTATGGAAAAGATGTCAAATTTTTCAACGTCTCAAATTTAGTTCTCTATGCCCCTAAAATTGATATCAGTGATGCTTATGTGCGTTGATGATTAAGAATCGGCCATAGAGTTAAATATAAAAAAATTGGAGGAAATTAAATTTCACCAAAAAATCCATTCAATTTCGGCAGGAATGATTATGGAAAAATGTCAAACTTTTTAACATTTCAAATTTAGTTCTCTATGCCCCCAGAATTGATATTAGTGTTGTTCAAGGACGTTGATGATGAAGACTCGGTCATAGAGTGCAATATAAATTAATTGGAGGAAATAAAATTTCACCAAAAAATCTTTTCAAAACTTGCAGGTGCGTGTATGGAAAAAATGTCAAATTTTTCAATGTTCCAAATTTAGTTCTCTATGCCCCCAAAATTTATATTAGTGTTGTTTATGGACGTTGATAATGACGGCGAGAGAGAGAGAGAGAGAGAGAGAGAGAGAGAGAGAGAGAGAGAGAGAGAGAGACCTATGGCTCTTAAAAAAAGGTAGCAAGCTTCGGAATAAATAATGTTGATAGAATTCTTACCACAAGAAAGTTAATGGCTACAACAATCAGCGAAAAACTCAATAAAACCCTATTTTTACTATCTTCCAATTTTATCATTTAGGCATAAAAAAGAACAACACACAAATGATAACATCAAATAGAAACCAAATCACGCAAAATGTAATAAAGAATGGCTAATTTAATGTAATTAAAACCAAATCCGACGGAACGTTCGAACTGCACAGTGAACGTTTGATATGAGAAACGTTATGCTATACGTTTGCAAAATTTTTAAGAAAAATGTAACAAGAAGTAAATGGAATTCAATGGACACACAATTATGTAATAATGAACAATAAAAACTGCCTTATTTTTTTTTCTAAACAAAATGGACCGACAAAATATGGAATATTACTTTATCAAGTTCGGTTAAATGTTATTTTAAACCTACAGTGCAGAACGAATGTGAAACAGTAATGCTGATAGCTTTCAAGTGGTTTGATATACAAACTTGAAATGTATTTCTGTAGCAAATGCTTCATTAACCCATTACCTACAGACCCTTTCATATTTATACAGAGTTTTGAAGGGCCACATTGGGAAACCTGGGTTTACGGGTGGGGGCAAATATTAAATACAGCTATGCATCATGTCCCACTTGATCTGGGGGAAGGAGACGCTTCGTACCATTTCAATATTCACCCCTAACCAAGTGTGGCATGAACCATATTGATAAATGCTACAGGTACTCATCCTGACCAAGCTTCCCATACCTAGCGTAACTTGACCTAATGTACATGTCTGACTGATTGATTGATGCAAAAATGTACTATTTTTAGATTATTTAATGTGCCATTATGTAATCTAAAAAAAATAGATAATAAATAAGTAAAACAATAATAAAAAGTTTCATCCTATGTATGCTTAAGTTACATAGATGACATTATTTACACTTTACAATAAAAAGTTATAATTTTTGTAGAAAGCCTGCTTTCTCCACAATCCTAAAAATATCACTCGTCTGACTGATAATATTCCCTCCCCATTAAGGCACTCTAAAAGGAAAAGCTATCTTATGTCCTGAAGACTGGGACACTCAACCAGTAATTGTCAACAGTCAGAGGAACCAGGCAGTCATGGACCCCACTAACTCGACCTGGGCCGTTGTAATTTTGTAAATCATAAGAGACGCTAGATACAATAACGGGTGGGCGGCATACATTCAAGTATCCCTATTATCTAACCGCTAGGTTAGAGTAGTGGTCTACAACATTTCGACCTAAGCTTGGGCTATGCGATTCTTACAGTTGCTTCACAGTTTGAATGATTGTGAGGCCCCGATTTCAGAAATGGCTCTCATGGACGTTCTTAATAGGCTAACATCTATACAAGTTTACAGCAATCCTACTAGATTTAACAAGCGATCTTTCATGTAAACCTAATCAAGATACCGATGTAAATAGGTATCATATCTTCCGCATATATTGTTACCTATTGGCCTAGGCTAGGTGAATGTATACCAACAAGTATCTACCCCTTCCTGATAATGAATCGGGAAATACAGTATAATCATCCTCTCCCAACTTAATAAAAATACCGAGTCCGGGCTAAATGGTATAATACATATTCAACGTATTGCAATGGGTATAGCACCATTTCCAATGCATGTCCCCTGCCACTGTTGTATAAAATAAACGTGGATAATAAATTCTAAATAACAAATGAAAACGTAGCTCTCTATCCATATCGGGCTTGGAGAATCCTACAAGTCTAGGCTCCGTGTATGTAACCGAATTTGCAGACATTTATCTTGTATAAGAGCTTCAGCAATATAGGAAAATAACCAAGAAATCGACACTTACTATTTCAGTCTTCGATCAATGATGCCTAGCCCCTGCTTCATTATGATGCCTTCCATTCTTCAGTCTTACAGTAGTTTTGCTCCTCTTCTGTTTCGTCAAAAAAAGGCTTAGGCTCACGTTTAGTATTTGCAACCCACACTTTACTAACGAGCTACAAATGTCAAAGGTTTATCAATAGGCTAACTCTAGTTGCACAGAGCAAACCGCTTCACTGTTTTCAATATTACGTTGTGACTTGAGTTGAGCATTATGGGAAATACAGCTCTTTTTCTTTCATTTGGTTTTTGAATATTTAAAGAAAACGATATACTGGAGTTAACGTGTGACATGAGGATTATAGAGAAACTGCAAAAGTTTTTACTTTTTTTACCAGGTGTTATTCAATTATGGTATTTTAAGCTACTAATTGCCATACATTTCTTTTATTCTATTCTATTCTTAATCCTCGAAGATAACAAAATGCCAAATATGCCTGTGTACAATTACACATAACTGATTTTATTTAAAGTAAGAATGAAGGGTAACTGGAGAAGACAGTAGGGTGCAAAATTCTTTATAAAAAGCAATCCTTATTAAAATTACGAAAAGTCGTTAAATTTACATAGCAAACAAAAGTCATCTTATGGCGCATTTTTATTAAAGATGAACCACGAGCGTTGTAGATCATGGCGATTGTGTCTCGGTTACGTTTCAAATGACGACTCTACGAAGAATACTTTATTTCAGGCTCAGTCGTTCGGAGTTACACATCCATCCTTATATAAAGTTTCCCTCGTGATATAAAGCGTTGAGAGTATACATCATAATGATATTGTTCTTGTTTTACAAAATGTAATATATATTCAATCAAAACCTCTTCAGTAAGTTTGTTTTTATTGTTAATTTGAAGATTCGTCAGCTTTTAATATTTCATCTTCAATGTTACCCTTTACGAAGAAAAAGTCACCGCCATTTCTTCCTATCTTCCCATTCTTGGACCGAAGGCTCATCAGTTACATTGGTGCTTACGGGTTAATTGAACTAAACTGAATCCTTTTATCAGCAAAGACCAGCATTTCAAGAGTATGGGAGGACCACCTCCCCCTGGTGGAGAACAGTATTCAATGTTGAATAAGGATACTGATCAACGGTAAGGATGCCAAGCGATTAACGATAAACAGGATAATAATAGCTTCATTAAAGAGGTCCCTTAATCATTCAGTTCTGCAAATATAGCAAAACTTAGAATAACTAATCAAATATTAAATCAACTTTACTGGAAGCTAAATTAGCAAAATTCTTACTGCATAAAAGTCAGCGCTTGGTAGACGGAGGGAGGAAGAGAGAGGAAATGAAGTTGCAGATAAGCAGTCTCTAGACAAGAGCTGGATCAACTTCTCGAAAAGTCTCCTTATCAGGGACAAAACCAAAGAACTTCAGGTTCAACACGAAGTTTCTCCGGAATCCTCCTGCAGTGTCGGTGCAGTTCACTATAAACAAATTCTCCATAAGAGAAAAAAAAATGTCAAACGAAAGCCGAAATTCCAAAATTAGCCAACAAGCTGTTCACTGTTGAGCTCGTGCATAACTTATTCTTATTTGTATTCTCAAGTATTTTTAATCAACTTGAAATCAGCTATAAAACGCATGATGATATCAAATATCATGAAGTAATCAAAGTAATACAAGTTATTAACCAGGTAAAATAAGATAATTGAGGATCTGTGTACGTAGTTATAAAAATTATTGCTGTGAAAAAAAAAACTTCCACAATATTTAGGTAAGCCATTTGAAAAAAAAATTAAATAGGTACCTATTACATCTAGCATTGAATACTGACTGAAATCACTGAATTATTGACGAATATACGGCTTACAAGTTCAGTTGTACTCAAGAAATGAAGGATAGATACATAACTAAGTCTATTCATTATATCACTGAAATAATAGAAATTTCATAAGCAACTGTAATACTTAGCGGAGAACTGGTCATGTTAAACAAAGATTACAGTTGTAAAAAGGTTAGCTGGAAGCTTCTCACAGACAGATGCACGATGGAAATAAAATGACCTTTTAAACCTTCACTGAAGGTTAAGGGAAACAGTGACAACACTCAGTGAAACAAATCCTGGAAAAGGCATTTTTTAATAGCACAATAAAATAGAAAATTCTAAGAATAAAGCAAGACATAACACCAATTCCCAGTCGTCAAAATCTAAGGCACTTTCTAAATACAAATATAAAAGAGGCAAAAGGTCAAGGGATTATACTCGCCAGATGGGGCAGCTGTAGTAAAGGTGAGAGGGTATTAATTAAGCACAGAATTAACCGGTAGAGGCAGAGGGAAACTGGTACAAAGGGCCAAAGTGTGACGAATAAACGATGCTATTTTTAAAGAAAGTATTTTAAAGCACTTTTTCCTTCTTCCAAAAGAGTTAATATATTATTTTTCATAGTTTAAATGCAAAATGTACGAAGTCCTGTAAATTGATATTAAGAGGGATCATAACGCTAAATCACAGGGTTTAGCTTTCATAATAAAAATAACACTTTAAAAATAAGAATGCAATAAAATCAAATCAAATATCAAATTAGTGAAAGAAAATATTAAAAGAGGGAAATTGAGTTTCCTTCCTTTAGTATCTATTCTCTGAGTTTTTTTTTTTTTTTTTTTTAGTACTCAAGTTTACCGTCGATTGTATGTTCCTATGGTAATAAATCCCGTGTTTTCATTTCACTTCCAAGTCTCCCAGTTTGCTACTGAGTTACCTCTATTAAGACGAAAGCACAAAGCCTTTATTCTTGCTCTGCTCTATCGATCGCAACAGCTCCCCGAGGTTTTTACCACTTTCGGCCCATCACGATTTTTTTTTTTTTTTTTTTTATTTAGCTTTCTGGTCCTGAAACAATGTCGTCCTCCCCGTGCCCTCTCCTACCCATTATAACCTTATTTGAGGTCACGCACTCTCTTCGTAAATATAATCAATATTTTAACACAGGGTTAAAAGGCTTTGAAAAGCTCCCTCAATGTTATGTGGACGAGGAGCTGATCTCAAAATTTCCACGAGGCATTTGATACCAATCACGTTTTTAAGGGGCCACGGGTGAATACGAACTCGCATAGGGGATGCAGGGTATTCTTTAAAAAAAAAAAAAACACACACACACACACACACACACACGAAAGAAGAAAACGGTTGGTTATGAGAAAGCGGCACAAAATATATGTACAATGCCAGACAGAGGAGAAAATGGATGTGAAAGTAAAATGCTACAACGTGGATGCAGTTGCACACTATATTACACCAAGTGAAGTGCATTGACAATCAATTTATACGTAAGTTATCTTTGAACAGGACTGTAATTTTGAGTCTAAGCTTTCTTCCCTATTGAGGTTCTCTCGTCCAGACGATTTTGAAATTCTGTTTTCAGAAAAATAAGATTGGTAAACGTTTCAAGTCATAACGATAATAAAAGAGAGAATAAACATAGAAAAAAGACTATAGAAAAAAACATGGTAACTAGATAACTATACACTGAATGTGGATTCGTAACAAAAATAAAAAGTAGGAGAGAAAAGGAAACATGAAAAATGCGGATTAAAACAATTTCCTTGAAAACCTCCAACAAATTACTAAACAAATGAAGCGTTTCACAGAACTCGACAGATGTCACTTCACTTGCTAGGAAAACTCGGCGCCGCCTGTCTCCTCAAGAACACGAACCGGTGGAACAGTTGCCCCATTGAGTACTTTAGTTGGACGTTCAGCAAACTCCAGTTATGATGATCTTCCAGATATATAATTTCTAATACAAATAACAACAATAATACAAATGAAATTAATATACTTATATTTTTTCATTTACGGGTGAGGTTTCTTCAAAAGCATGTAAAGTGGGAAAACATTGGAATGATACGAATATATTAGATAATACACCTGAACTTTAAAGATGAATATATATATTAAAATATTTTAGAAGGGCCTCTTGGAAAAGTTCCCGTTTCTCCAAAGTTATCTGTTAAATAACTGTTCAACTATAAACGATAAGTTAAAGAATTCACATAAACGACGTTTAAACGTGAGAGGTTGAATAAATGAATATTTTTACCCTTATTACCTTTGACTCAGATCTGAGTACCAAATTTGTGATACTGACAAAATCATTTGTCCAGTACACTGAAGCAGGAATACGTTAAATATTAGAAAATAAAAAAATTAAAAAATGAATGAGCTTAAATCTGCTATACAGCAACCTAATCAAATTCATGAAACCAACGACTGTTCTAATCAAATCTGCCTCTAGGACGGGAGAAACCATCTCGACAGCCATCTAGGAGTTTCCTTCATGCGCTCTAGTGCTTCCTCTTTCATCCCCTCTGAATAGTATTCCTGCCCTCTGAAGCTATTGTATATATATATATATATATATATATATATATATATATATATATATATATATATATATATATATATATATATATATATGTGTGTGTGTGTGTGTGTGTGTGTTTGTGTGTGCGCGTGAGTACATTTATATATATATATATATATATATATATAATATATATATATATATATATATATATATATATATAATATATAATATATATATATATATATATATAGTTATATTATATATTATATATATATATATATATTATATAATATTATATATATAACATATATATATGTATATATATATATATATATATATATATATATATTATAATATATATATATATATATTTATATATATGTATAACAGAATCACGAAAGTTAGGAACGTGATAAATCCATAAATAAAGATAAATGCCTTCGTGGCATTTATCTTTATTTATATATCAAATATAAAGGCACATTAAACCACTCTGGTTTATAAACTTGAGACGTATCCTGTTTTAACAGAAGAATTTATTTACACACACACACACCACACACACACACACACACACACACACAATATATTAGATATTATATATATTTATTATATATATATTATATATATTATATATAATATAATATAATGTATACATCTGATATTCTATACCCTAATTTCCATACCATTCAAGAACTACAGTCGCTACCCATCCTATTTCGGGGTAAATCCTCGAAAAGCATATTTCAGTCATTTCCATAACTACACACGAGAGAGACATGAAGGAAAACGCTCCCAAGTTTCCTAACCAAGACGAACATTCTCGAATCAACATGTCGAGTTGAATCAAAAGCTGGTGAATTCTGACTCAATCTTACTAGTCTTGAATTGAGAGATGGTGTAATAACCGCCCTACTCGAGGATTAAAAAAAATGCTCCTCGGATTGTTAGCAATGTGTGTGTGTGTGTGTGTGTGTGTGGTGAGAGAGAGTGAGAGAGAGAGAGAGAAGAGAGAGAGAGAAAGAGAGAGAGAGAGATCCAACCACAAACCTTTCGTCGTTGTTATCGTTTTCTTTGCAAATTCGAAACCGGCCCACCCTCTTCCTTCGCCCTCAATAAGAAAGCAATTATTCGGCTTTATGTCAAGGACAAGGACCTGATGTCTTTATCTTCCTTAAGCACTAAAGGATGAAACGTCCTTTCTGGGATGGTAAAGGTGATCAGGCCTTCAAGCTTGTTCCTTCTGCCCTCAGTTGTTAAAGGCTTCCTTTTTTATATATGTAATCGGTAATCTCTCTCTCTTTCTCGTTTTTTCACATTTTATTTTTTTACTATGGTGGAAAGGCCGTTAGCTACAAAGTGCTTTGAAAAACAAGGAAAAACACCCTTCTAAATCACCACTTCTCTCTCTACGTCTTCAGAAGTGAAGTGACCTTTCAACGTAGACTATCAAGGACTGACTGATTGATTATGCAAATTAATCTGATATAAGCGATACCGACCCATGGCGAGGATAGACTATTTCACCACTAAGTTAAGTATCTTGATCGAAACGATCGACGGGCGCTGAAACCGGACGCGTGACTGACGGCCCATTAAGACATCACAAGACGTCAAAGACGATGCTGCCAAATAACTCCTCAAAGGGCTTTCAGGTGTGGCTCAGCTATCACCTATAAGCGATATAGAACCCCACTCTACGTAGTAACAGATGGGAAGATGATTATATATTTTGTATAGCACAAGTTTATACAACGTATTTGCGTTAGTTTGTACTTTCAACCACATATACATATACACGTTTTGGACCAGGCGTTGCTAAACGTTTATTTGATTATATCATTTTCAAGGGTGGTGGTTCTGTAAAGAAATTACAGACACATACATGATAGGAAATGCTTCAACATAACATTTATTGCAAATAATGGAGGACGGCAACCACTGCTCCCTTTCATGCTTAAAATGGGCTGGAGAAGAGAGAATCAGCGATAAACAAGTTTCTATGATTGTTGTGCAACTGGATAACAAATTTCCTGAGATTACAAGAGTCGAGCATCGTAAGAGACTGCCAAGGACTGTCCGAAAAGCAACCATTTTCTCTTCCAAGGAAAGAGCAACAGAAAGGATACGTACCCCTTCGAGTGCATCGTGAAACCAATATCTATATAAAAAAAAAACAATGATATAAATACATGACAGAAAAACACAACTAAAAACACAGCATTCACCTGCTATTTACATTCCTCTTCGAAACCTGACATCCAGTCAGCCTACTTACTCATTTTCGATTAAATTCTTTCATGACAGAATATATTCGTTCAGATGTTCGTAATTTTGTTGCTTTCGAAATTTTGTATCTAATAAGAAGTTATGAATGAACATAGACAAGAGAATCGTGAAAATGGAATGGTAAAAATTTAACCTCCTCCTAATCTCCGCTTGAATTCGTTTCTCTCATTATGCATTTATTTTCATTGAATATAAACGAGAAAGTCGTATGCAGAAAGCTGAGCGAAATGTTTTGCTCATTTCCTCTGGGGAATATCATCCCCTTTCCCTTCTCAATACCTGTATGGATCGTAAATCCTTATTCGTTCTCCGGTAGCCAAGGAGATTCCGTTTTCCATTTATCCCTAATTTAGTATTGCATCTCCAAAACAGTGGTTGTCCTTTTTCTGCATTCCCATATGTATCTATTTTTCTTTTTCCCCTTCGACTGGAAAAGGACCAAACAAATTTCTCTCTCTCTCTCTCTCTCTCTCTCTCTCTCTCTCTCTCTCTCACTCTATATATATATATATATATATATATATATAATATATATATATATATATATAATATTCTTTGAATAAAGGACTAAAGGAAAAGTATTCCTAATGTTAGGCTTATGTAACCTGCCAACGGCAATGGAAAGACGTGGTTGCTGTAGATCAGACAACAGAAATATGCAGATGGGGAAGTTGTTCACAATATATATATATATATATATATATATATATATATATATATATATATTATATATATATATATATATATATATTGTTAAACAAATATCTTGACTTCCCATCTGCATATTTCTGTTTTGTCATCTACAGCAACCACGTCTTTCCATTGCCGTTGCCAGGTTACATACGCCTAACATTAGGAATACTTTTCCTTTAGTCCTTTATTCAAAGGCATTGCCAGACCCGTAGAGGTTTCCGCTTACAAGAAGCTTTGGCTGCCTTGCGTGTGGAACTGTCGATAGTACTAAGTTTCTTGCGGGTTCTCTTGGGGCCCAGGTGCATTGTTCTCCCCCCGTTGACTTTTTCTTACATTCAGTTTGGCCTCTTCTCATCTAGCCAGCCAAGTACTTTACCTTTTTCTCAAGTTTCCACTTCGTACTGATGAAAGAATCCGTCGGGAAATGAACGTAAGAGTTCTTGTTCAACTAATAACAATCATGATATGAGTAACAGACGCGATATCGATCATGGAATACTATCGGTAGGCCGATGGTATTCCTACAAAACATACTAGTAAAACCTAGCGATGAAAATACAAAGCCATTTGCACAATAATTCTGGTTAACTGAAATCAGGACTAACGCTTCAAATGCAGCGCTGATCCCATCATGCACTGTTTCCAAGACAGAATTATTTATCAAAAGTTGATGTCACACCTTTGATAATGCTGACCAGTTACCTTGAATAAATATCCACTTAAATTTCTTTTCAACTCCATCAGTATCGGTGGGGTTCGGGGGGCCCACCATTATATATATATATATATATATATATATATATATATATATATATATATATATATATATATATATATATATATATATATATATATAATATATATATATACAAATATATAATATATATGCTATATATATATATATATATATATATATGTGTGTGTTTTCCGTAATTTTGTTAGGTTAATTATATCTACGTGGTATTTGCTTGATAAATTTCATCCTTGACAAGCTCTTTCGAAAGACAGACATTATTCGGAATCCTCCAAATTCTGTTGGTTCAACGATGATAGGTAGGTAGTATTAGACCTAACTGTAAACAGGCAGACTAACGAAATTAGAGTGAGCAAGATGTTAGTGATAGGACTTCAAACTTCTTTTGGGAATATGGCCTACGTCAGTTAACTTGTTCTGTTTTACAAGTTTTAGTAAATCTCTCTCTCTCCTCTCTCTCTCTCTCTCTCTCTCTCTCTCTCTTGAATGTAAGCTCGACTTGTAAGTGTTGTGTAAGATAGATGTAATTAATGAAACTATATAATTCTATACTGCGTGAAACTATATTTAATTTCATAAGTCTGATTACTCCCTTGTCTTGTCACAACGAGTTTCTTCATATCTAAAGTTTATCTTATAAAATATAATAAATAATTGTAAATATGCATTACAATTGACATCTGCGCTAAAGAACCATTGATAATATTATAGACTTAGCGAACTGTCTACATGTTTTTCTTTTTAGTTCTCCGTCAAAGGAAAGAAAACGACCGGCATTTCCCACAATGCCCAGCGACGCGGCGCGCGGTTAGCTCAGCTGATGACAAGTCACAACTCACAAGTCAACCACAAGTCATTGTATTTTGTGTTAGATTCTTAGAATGTTGTGTGTTAGTGCGTGTGTTTGTTTACTCCGCTCGTCTTCGCCGGTTTTGTTATACGTCTGTACCTAGGTTGGTGAGTTTGCCCGTCTGTTACAGTAATATCAAAGACGAAATATGAGAGGCATTGGTAAGGGTATTAATGTACGAAGTAGAGACAGAAAGTAAAGGTTCAGCTTCTTGCCATGGTGAGGTCATGTAAACTGATTTTTAGGACTTCATTCTCGGCTATTATTTCACCGTAATGAATGTTTTTTTCTCTCTTTCTCTCTCTCCATTGCTTGTAAATCATCAATCACAAACGTCCATAACCAGATAGAAAATATAGTGGACAAAAGTATGGATAGCTGTCGGTAGCCTAATGAAGGAACATAGGCCTATGCTACTTTAAACCTAATTTCGAGTAATGCTTAATGCAGAGGATACGTATATTTCAATTACATTTTGAAACGCTGTGGTGAAAATAAGTGAAATGTGTCTCAGATGCAATATCATTCTCAGCGTTAGACTTGGGCTTGAATATCTCATTTGACATTGCCTACTATGAGATTGAGGGCCTCTGTAACACGGTTTTTTTTCGCAATAACTTTTTATCTATGCATTTCATAAATATAACGCTTATTTCCAGAATACATATTATATCTACACATAAATTTTGACTGTATTCTGCATTACGTAGGTTGAATGAATTTGGTACTTATAATGTAAAAGTGACTTTTTTTGAAGACGGGCCAACTTACTCAGAGAAAAGGTTTCGAACGCACTCGTTACGTAACTTATGACAGTACTTCTTCCCTCTTTCTTGATGGATGATTGGCTATACGTAACGAAGGCTAAACCTCTTGCAACAATGACATACAAATTTAAATACAAGCAAAGCAGTATACCTTTATGAACTCTGGAACCTCTACACTGATAATTTTCATAATGAACAAATCAACAAAATATGTTAATAAATACAAAAACACTTCGATTATTAGTCTAACTCCCAAAATAGGTTTCCTAAGAAATTACAGTCTACTTTATAGGTAACAATCAGATTGACAAGATGTAGGGAATAGTTGGGTAATTTTCAAAAACATAGTAGACAAGCTTGATTTGATAACTGCTATATCCAGTGTCAAGAAATTTTTATTTGTTGGCTATCTACCTATTTGTTGGCTATCTACCTATTTACTGAAAAAAAAACAAAAAAAAAAAAAAAAGCCGGTACCGTATATTGGCTTTAAACCTTCACCAATAATTATCGTCAAAATGATGACTTCATGAGGCTCCACCCACTTTCGCCTCGTTATAATTCAGGATAAACTGAAAGCTACCAGGGGGATTATTGGATTAGAAAATTTAACTTCTGGTTATAAAAACTAGTTTCTCGAGTAGGTGTAAGAAGTGCTAAATGATCCTGAAGGATCCCAGCAGTTGGCCTAAACGTTTAATTCATATATATTACTGCTATACTGTTGCGGCGCTACTGCTACAGTAGTATTACTAAGCTAGCACTGATACTGCACCCACATCTATGTATCATTCTACCATTCATAAAGTCTTTCTGCCAGGTATCCCCCTCCCCCACGTTCCGAACGCCTTTAGCCTAGTCTTTAGATAATAATCAACTTGTGCCACAACGCTAGTTCTGGTCTCAACTTGTACGGATAATGCGTAAGAAATTATAATACTTTTGGCACCAAAACTTACAACAGATCTTAACCTGTTGGGAGGAGCAGCGGTTTATGTAATATTAGGGTCGAAAAACCAAGTGAGCGAGACATGGTAGCCAAATGGCATTATGGTAGTTAATGGCAGTCAGCCTGGGTCGATGGTTTCATCCACCTCTTCTTACCCTCCAACGACTCCCTCCCACTCTGGGGCTGTCTAAAAGAACATATAGAACAATGATGTTGAGAATACCATCGCTGTATGAAATACGTTATGCTTATTCAGTGCCTGGTTCCCGCCACTTTTGGCCTTAGTATCTTACCAGCGTGCTTCTAGTTCATGTCCCATTCTCTCCTTGACCATCTCTCATTGCTGTGACA
>NC_087202.1:64372225-64399912 GCF_015104395.2 Macrobrachium nipponense | reverse complement strand
ATTTTGAAATTGTAACGAGATGGGAAAAATTTTTTTTTTTTAGTGAATCATATACACAATAGTGCATATCATTCACAAACACACACAAATATATATGCACATATGTGTGTGTGTGTGTGTTAACATTAAGTTTTACAGCATAATACGACTCCTAAATTGACTTGACGCAAAACGCGAGACGAGTTCAAGGATCCATTTATGAAGTGAGAAAAAGCAAAACAAATACTGGAAACTATTTCCAGAAGAAACGTCTCGAGGGCGAGACTTTGCCAACAGAAGTCTTACCGAAAGAGAAAACACTTTAGGATAAGCTGTTTGCTAATGGCAAAGTTTCTTCTCTGGAAAGAGGCTGAATTACTTCTCACCCATATAGACAAATATGACACAAAACCTAAAAGCTCCTCTGCAGGAAAAATTCATAATTCTTAACATTTAATTTCAGAGCAAAATCACCAATTCAATCTTCAAGCCACGAGAGAGAGGTCTACAGTGACTTGAATTTAAAATTTAAATAAAAACTGGAAATGGTAAACAAAAATAAGATAACTGATATAGAAACATGCGTAACAAAAAAAGTATGCTTTAAGGACCGAAAGAACAGCCAGGAAGTTGGCGATCAAGTCCTTGGGCTACACAAGCCAATTTCTGGTCCCAAAAAGAACTTGTCTCTGAGGAGAAAATTACAAAGACGAGAGAGAGAGAGACAGAGAGAGAGAGATTTGGCGTGAGCGTAAACAATAAAGCCAGTTACTTTGCTGTTTTCAGAACCTGTAAATACCTGCAAGACCCACCCACGATCACTTAAACGTTCTCTAATCCTTGGGGTAAGGATGAAGCGACGATGAATCGGACGTAGGGACGACCCACTTCCATCCCTATTGCAAGAATACGCAAAGTCGATAATAACCGACCTTCATGACGAGAAAAGAGAGATTCATAACCTCTTTCAGAATGTTATGAATACGAAAATGTTCACTCTTGCAATTATTGTTTTTATAAAAAAAACTAATATAATAATATTATATTATATAACACGTGTAATATTATATAATTTTTTACTTCCAAGTTTAGTAACTCCCCTATAAAATAAATGAGAATATTCGCGGGATAATACCAGACCGTGACGTCACGGAACATCGCGCACCACCCACTGTTATTTCCTAATGACCACCATGTTCTTTGGAAGTTTGAAATTCAAGTCAATGGCCCATCTGGACTTGTTCCATATGAATAAGGTTCATCTTCCGAAACATAATAATAATAATAATAATAATAATAATAATAATAATAATAATAATATGTATTTTGTGGGAGAAGACCCTCTTTTAGGCAAATACTGTTAAAAAGAATGGCAGAATTAAGCGAGTTGATTTATATATTGTTTTTTCTATTTTCCTTACAATTCGCTTCTCAGGCTCAGCGATGTTTCTGAGTAACTGACCAATATTCATATTGGGAATTTTCAAAAATCATAAATGCTGAAGGTAATCTTTTATTGGAACAGGATATCAGGTCCAGGTCAAGCAGGGGTCGTTCGTCAGTGCTGGGTATTATTCCGTAGGCGTAGTTTCAGTTCGGTGCCGGGTTCGTCTCGGTTTAGGGGCTGGTATTGGTGCTGGTATAGCTGGTATATCTGGTATTACGTAACGTTTCGACCTTCTCGCAGGTCATCCTCGGACGAGTCGTTTGAAGAGACTGTAGCAAGGAAGTCTGTGGGGCGGTATTTATAGCGGCTCGGACCCTAGAGTTGCATTCTCATTGGTCGGGCCGGTCTTGGACGAAGTCGTGGATCTCGCCTCGAAGGTCTGGTGATGAGAAACAACCCTTCGGCGCCCCTGCAGGATCCCTTGAAGAAGACGAGTGTGGTCTACCGTTACACATGCCCCGTCCGAGGATGCCTCGGCAAATACGTCGGTATGACCTCCATGCGTTTCTCCAAGCGAATCTCCTGCCACGCTCAAGAAGGAGCAATCTTCAACACGCCAGGACTGATCATAACAAACGGATAAAGAGAAATGATATTATTCCTAATATCGCAAATAATAGACCAGACAACGGATCCCCGACGTCTGCGCCTCTTAGAAGGCCCTCCATATAGGCAAGGAGAAACCAAATCTTAACATCACCCAAGAAAAACGTTTCTCCTTCCCACCGCCGCCCGGAGAGCAGCGATCGACCCCCCGAAAATACCAGATGATCAGGAGCCCCCCACGGGATGACAGGATTCCTGCTACGGACGGAATTCCTGTCGTTCATCCCCAGGCACACTATCTGTGGCGCTCGCACGAGAGAATCCCCGAGACCTTCGAGGCGAGATCCACGACTTCGTCCAAGACCGGCCCGACCAATGAGAATGCAACTCTAGGTCCGAGCGCTATAAATACCGCCCCACAGACTTCCTTGCTACAGTCTCTTCAAACGACTCGTCCGAGGATTGACCTGACGAGAAGGTCGAACGTTACGTAATACCAGATATACCTAGCTATACCAGCACCAATACCAGCCCCTTAAACCGAAGACGAACCCGGCACCGAACTGAACTACGCCTACGGAATAATGCCAGCACTGACGACGACCCCTGCTTGACCTGGACCTGATATCCTGTACCAATAAAAGATTACCTTCAGCATTTATGATTTTTGAAAAATTCCCAATATGAATATTGGTCAGTTACTCAGAAACATCGCTGAGCCTGAGAAGCGAATTGTAAGGAAATAGAAAAAAACAATATATAAATCAACTCGCTTAATTCTGCCATTCTTTTTAACAAATTTAATAATAATAATAATATAATAATAATAATGGCTGATAATAAAACATCATTTACATGTAACATTTTCTTTTCAGAATGCACAAAACTCTTCTCTATAAACTAACACAAGAGAGAGAGAGAGAGAGAGAACCTGATTACCCCCACTTTGCACAACTCAAATATTACATTTGCTCAAAAATTCATTCCTCGTTACTCCGTATGAAATGAAAACAAACCAACCATATAATGAAAGTGGCCTTCTAAACACTTTGCTCCTCATTCCCATATAAAGATGTTGCGAGTGGGGACGGAGGTGGAGAGATCGTTTCGTGTCTTCATAATTTGTAATACCATCTAGAACTTTAACCATAAATTTCAGAAAGTAGATATTAATACTTACAAAATGACCTCATGAGATTAGAGAGTTGATAAATGCAGCTCACAGTCATTCATATTCCTTAATGATATCAGGGGAAGGAATGGTAATAGTGTAACATTAAGTAGAAAATTAGGGATGGAAAAAAAAAAAAACTAAAATAACCCAAGGAATATACTAAAGTTTTTGACATTGAACCTTGACCCGTAATGGAGAACACAATACAGAGAAGCTTCCACTAAGGGGGGTTGGGTGAGGGGAAGGAGGAGGTGGAGGAGGAGGAGCGCCCACATGAGAGATGAGGTCTTCCGTCACGAGCGGATAAAAAGACCGCTGCACTTCCAGATGGATGGATCACCTCCCCATGATCGAGAGCGATCGAGTGTGCGGAACTTTCCGCCTTATGAGACACCTGGTCAAGAGAAATGAACCTGTTTTTTGGGGCAATGCATTTCGTCCTACAAACTTTCCGGCAGCGCATCTGCCCTTTTGCTTTGATGTAATGAAGGTCATCTCGGAAATTAATAAAAATATAACACGAGGTTAAATGCACGGAAGCATGGAAAAGCAATAATTGAAAAAAATAACCATTAATGCTTCTCACACCAATAGCCTGGATGTAAATACGCTCGATAAAAAAATTGACTATTATATGAAAATATTTAGTTTTACAGCAAATAGTAAATAATTGTCTCCTTCCCCTAATTGTATCATTAAGTAGTTACGATTGACAAGGCGCGACCTCACCTGTCGCTTTACTCGCAATTTATATGATTAATTTTGATAATAACTAATCAATAACCCCCACGTCGCGTCGTTCTGCTCCGACAAACCGAAGTATTGAAAGTGAAACCCACTATTTTGGATATTTCCTGTGAATACGGAAACACACACAGACACAGACACACACACACGCAGAAGAGAGAGAGAGAGAGAGAGAGAGAAAGAGAGAGAGAGAGAAATGCTACAAGAGAAAATACTGATCTACATACAAGAAGAAAGTTAGCAGCATCCCACTTCACGGATGTCAAATAGCATCAACACAAGATAAAACAGCATTAAGTACGATCTTCTAAACAAGGCTAAGGGCAGTTTGCAAAACAAGGAATATGACACCGAGATGCACTAGGTTTGATGTAATATCTGGTTTGGCAGAATTTTAGAAACGCTGCTACTCGGATACACGCTGACGTCTAATCAATCCATTTTTTTTCTCTCTCTCTTTATGAGGTTTGCTTCATTTAGCAGAAATATGGTTACACATATCCTTGAACATGTAATTACTAAACATTTTAAAAAGGAAGACAAACTGGAAACCGTTCAGATAAAACTATATTTTGCTAGTTTACTTCACACTTTCTTTAAGCAATTAATGATAACTGAATCAGTTAATAATTTGAAATTTGAAAATATTGTAGCAATTTGTTTATAAGCTATCCACCCACAAATAGCATCAAATAAGAATAAACGTACAGATATAAATACTAATACAATACCTACCACAATTCCTGACACTTAAAATCCGATGGGATAATTTGCCACTGAAATAAATGCCCGATATTATAGGAGGTCCAATTATATTCACTAAGTTTTCAAGGGCATTTCATGTAATAACGGCGTTCTTTCCTTATTATTAACAGCCATGTAGCTTTAAAACTGGACATCAACTGCGTATCTCGCTCGTATGAAATGATTGCATATGGAGTTTTGGATACATTTCCAAAACATAACTTACTGATATATATAAACAAAAATAGGCAAACCATTCTACATGCAATAAGAAGGAAAGAATAAATAACAATACATCTGAATATAACATATAAGGGATATTGCAAACGAGAAATTAAATGGGGTCGGCTGTTAGAAAACAGAGAGAGAGAGAGAGAGAGAGAGAGAGAGAGAGAGAGAGAGGGGGGAGGGGATCTATATAACCGAGTAAAGGAATCCAACCAGTCATAGCTCCATGAGAAAATAAGGAAAACATTCGATAATGAAATATAAACATCTGTACCGCTGGACCAAGAAACTAAAAAAAAGAGCAAGGTTTCCTTCTTCGAAAGCCACTGAACTTATTAACGTTCTCTCTAAGCATCTCAATCTTCAAAACATCCTGTCAATAACTTTCTTTTCTGATCAATGAGGAAAAAACAGTGCATTCATAACAATCTTCCTAACCCAGATATCTCCTGCCTCCATATTTTTTTTTTGTTAGCTTCAAGCCAAGAGACTTTTAAAACCCTGTTAAATTAAAGATATAAGCGGGTCTTCCTTACCTACATATACCAAATTCCGGAAAAAAACTACATTTTTTTTCCAGTATTCTATTACATCAATGTGAAAAACCACAGATGGTCCTGCTAAAAGTATCCTTCAGTATGAGAACTGCACCCTGAGGCTTATGAATTTTCTTCCAGCTTCCATTTTTCTGACATGTCTCTTTAAGACGTAGGCCTATCGCCCCTTCCCTGGTTAAGACCTGCCCTTTTCTTTGTTTCCTTTTTCGTGTTTCCTCCGGGTCGGGGCTACAAAATACCATTACGGCACCCGTCCTATTGGTCTTTTCTCTAAAAAAATTAATTGCACAGAAATAGTGTTCTTTAGGGCGGGAAAGCATCAATCGCATTACTAATCCAACATAAATTCCTAGAGTAGACATCACAAAGCGAAATAAAGTTAGCATTAATCGCACTACAAATCCAACATGAATTCCAGGAGCAAACATCACGAAGCGGAATAAAGTTAGCATTAATCGCATTACTAATCCAACATGAATTCCAGGAGCAAACATCACGAAGCAACATAAAGTTAGCATTAAATACATTACAATTCCAACATGAATTACAGGCGCAAACCTCACGAAGCGAAATAAAGTTAGCATTAATTGCATTACTAATCCAACATGAATTCCAGAAGTAGAAATCACAAAACATCATGGAGCGAAATAAAGTTAGCATTAATTGCATTACTAATCCAACTTCAATTCCAGGAGCAAACATCACAAAGCGAAATAAAGTTAATATTAATCGCATTACTAATCCAACATGAATTCCAGGAGTAGACATCACAAAGAAAAATAAAGATAGCATTAATCGCATTACTAATCCAACATGAATTCCAGGAGCAAACATCACGAAGCAAAATAAAGTTAGCACTAATAACTTTACTGATCCAACATGAATTCCAAGAGTAGATATCACAAAGCAAAGTAAAGTTAGCATCATTTGCTTTACTAATCCAACATGAATTTCAGGAGTAAACATCACAAAGCAAGATAAAGTTAGCATTAATCGCAATACTAATCCAACATGAATTCCAGGAGCAAACATCATGTAGCGAAATAAAGTTACCTGTGATAACAACGCTCCATGCAACGCACCCGAGGGGACAAATCAATTTATCCTTTGTAACCTACGCAATGTCTTGAAGCGAATAGCAATCTAATAAACAGCATTTCCTCGCGTGACGGAAAACGTTGCTACTTATACGGGAAAAAAAGGAAAAATTATTGCATGCAGCGATGTAAATCCCAGGCATAGCGAAAAAGTCTCGTCGTGTTATGAAAATGAATGAATTCGCTTATTGTGTGTGTGTGTGTGTGTGTATGTGTGTGTGTGTGTGTGTGTGTATTGAAGAGAGAGAGATGGAGAGAGAGAGAGAGAGAGAGAGAGAGAGAGAGAGAGAGAGAGAGAGAGAGATTGTTCATTTTTACAGATTTCGTGAAATCACAATGTTTGCTGTTTTAGTTCATTCTAGATGTACACTTAAATTTAATGTACTGAATGTTTCCAAATGTTAATGGACAATCATAGCTGGCTGATTTCTTTTATCACTGAGGAGAACGAGAATTTAAACAATTATGTAAACAAACTGAGTCTTGCCACTACATACCTAATGAGCCCTACTGTATTGATGTTAAAAACCAAGACATGTTCAAATGCCTAAAAATAAATTCAACCACCTTCTTTTCAAGAAATGTACCTGAATCAAGAGCAAGACTTGGACATTGAAAGCATTAGCCTCCGACTTACTGAATCTAGATTCTGTTTTAAACATTCTAGAAACCCATTGCTAAATTATGCCCTTAATCGAAAAAAGAAAAAAAAGACGAAGATTTTGAGTGGAATTTTGCTTTTCAAATCATTAAAAATTTCCCTTTGTGGTGAACAAAATGAAATAACGGTATATCCTACGTACAATAATGGTATTCTTCCAGCTCCATCTACCTTTCCTTCAGTTGGAAACAACCACAAGGACGTAAGCGAGTAACTAATGCCCTCTTCATTACCCTTGGACATAATATAATTCACTCTTCCAGCGACAAGACAGCGACCCGGCAATTTACTACTCCTTCAGGACGATGTTAATTATAGAATATTCATGTGATTGACTCTTGTCTTACTAAGTGAGCATGTCTGTCTGTTTAGAGCTTCGGTATAGTTATATTCATCAAATTTTACAACTGGAACGTTCCTCGTTGGACGAGTGGGTTAGTACCGAGCTCCATCACCCGCTCTGCCAACGTGGAATCAGAAGAATTTGTTTCTTGTGATTAGAAATTAATTTCTCGATATAATGTGGTTCGGATCCCACAATAAGCTGTAGGGTCAGTTGCTAGGTAACCAATTGGTCCCCAGCCACGTAAAAATATCTAATCCTTCGGGCCAGCTTTAAGAGTTGTTAATCAGCTCAGTGGTCTGGTTAAACTAAGAAACACTTAACTTTTCTCCGACTGGAAGCAGAGAAAGAAAATTGGAAACCGATGGGTAAACAGCGACCGAGTTTTCATATTACTTCTACCTGAGAAGGAAATCTTAAAAGGAAGCAGACGTTTTTCATGAAATTAAAGTGAAAACAAAACACTGTTGTTCTGTTCAAGTGTTTCCACAGCAACGTAACATAAATCACATGTCTACGCATACATAAAAGTGCAGGCATTAATAATGAATCTTATTCAACGGATAAACTATCGCCAATAGAACGAGATACAGTATTATTAAGGTAAAATAAGGAAATGAATTAAAAGTTACAAAGAAGTTGAAGTGAAGCGAAAACTTAAATCCTTTTAAAAATGGAGAGAAAACTAAACTAAGAATTCGAAAAAATTGTCAGGCAACTCTAAGTAATACGAGAAGACACTTTCACCAGAAGTCATACTCAAATGGCAGTGTTGGTTTTGAAAAAAAAAATGTCATTCGCACCAAACTTACATTCCTTTTTTGGGATTATATAAAAACAAAGTGTATCATTTGAACATTAAATAAAGAAAAACTTATTTTCTTCTTAGTTTAGGAATGTAAAAAATGTACACTAAAAATGAGACAAAACAATAATGTTTACCATTAAAAGGAACAGTCAATAACCCCTTTCCGTAAAGTTGAAAAAGAAAAAATAGAAAACATTATACAAGAATTACCTTCGACGATGAAGTATTTTCCTTGACTGACCTTCACCTGGTGATTGACTAAGCTGAGTATCGCTGCATTTCTCGGGCTTTAAAAGAGAAACTTCTTCCAAATTTAAGTAAACAAAACAGCCGAGAAGAGAAAACGAATTGGCAAAATGAAAGACATTTTATCTGCCCGTTTCCTCCGATCTCCAATATATTTTCGTATCGATGGGGGAGAGGTACACTGCCCTCCGAAATACTGAAAGGCAAAATTTTTCTCTTCGTGAAAAATGTACCTTTACTTGCATAACATCATTATGCAACGCATGCCCTTTTATGTCAGAGAGAGAGAGAGAGAGAGAGAGAGAGAGAGAGAGAGAGAGAATGTATTTGATTTCACCATTTCGTAAATTTTCATATCTTTTCATGCTAACAAAACATTCCATTTACCCAGTACAAACCCATAATTAGATTATGTTTCGAATGCTACATGGATGCCCAATAAAAGATAACCCAAAGCTTCATACTAAAAAACCATTCCCAAACAAACTTTTCATATATATATATATATATATATATATATATATATATCTATATATATATATATATACATAGATATACATATATACATATATATATACATATATATATATATATATAATATATATATATATATATATATATATATATGTGTGTGTGTGTGTGTGTGTGTGTGTGTGTTTTGAGTGTGGGGGGTGTTTGTGTGTATGTTTGTGTATGAATATAAATCCATTGATTATTGAGAAATTACACAGGGAATATTAATTTACCAAAACGTAGGCGTGAATGAGGAAGCTGGCTTCTCCCTCTTGTTTTGGAAGCATCCATGGTGTATTATCACCCGTAATAGATGGAATTTTTCCATACCAATTTCTTTAAGAACAAGAAAAATATGCCATGGTGTATCAGAGGAAAGGAGGTCATGCAAAAAACAGAAAATCTTACTACAAAAAACAGTAGTTTGGCCTGTCTGTCTGTTGTCTGTAAGCACCTTTCACCGGTGCGGAATCTCACGTAAAGTGCTTAACAGCTGACGGACAAATTTATTAGCATTAGGGGTTAAAGAGGGGTGAAGGAGAGAGGGTTTTGCCTTTCTCAGTGACCTAACTAACAAGACCAAGGCCATTTTCAAATCGTTACTGAAAATGGTAAGAAACAGTGAAAACCGCTAGGTTGGTAGTTTAAGGTAAACATTTAATTGTGAATTCTTACGTTCTGACAAGTAGGGCAGGTACAACAACATAGGAAATAACAAGAAAAGGAAAAAAAAAGTTTGAGCGTTTTCTCGGCAAAAAAAAAGAAAAAAAAAAAAGAAAAAAAAAAAAAGACACCGGTGTTAGATAACTGTTACTTTAGAGTATAGTTACTTCGTCTGAGGCCGTGGCACTCGGCCGCGCCCTGGTACCGGCCCCCACTAACTAGTACGAACAAAAAAGGCTGGAAAATTAATAAATAAACAGAATTCAAAGAGAAGGGCTAATATGCAAGGGTATGGTAAGCTCTCACTTCATTTCTTCACCTGTGAGTATTCATAAAGGCATTACATTGTCACAATGTCAGTGACTAAGTAAACTAACTCGAAAGATGAATGATGCTTTCCAGTGCAAGTCTCTCATAATGTTTCACCAAATTTCCCTTTCAATAACTGTCATTGTCGTCACCATGAGAAGTTCCATCCTTTACTAAACAGTATTTTTCCGCGTCTGTTATTTTGACAAAAAAATAAACGAATCATATTTCGAAAGCGTAAAGAATGTGTAACTGATGGTGGTGTGTGTGTGTGTGTGTGTGTGTGTGTGTGTGTGTGTGTGTTACAGAGAGAGATTCCCTTCGTTCCGAAAACATCCTCATCATTATTTTTTTGAAAATACCTGCTTCCTATTAGAGCGAGTACTAAGCTGGGAGCCATTTCCATGCTTGTTATTCCCCAGCAGCCCAACTTCTTCGACAGACGAAATCCTGCCAAGTTTTCTGGCCAAAATTTGCGCCTTCTTGTTTTCTATATCAAACTGTTTTCGTGATCAGAGGATCAGGTCTACAATCATCTAATTTCAAGTTCGGTGATCTCAAAGAAAGGCTGAGTTAACTGCTCTAACGATATCGACGTTATGGCACGTTTGAGAGAGAGAGAGAGAGAGAGAGAGAGAGAGAGAGAGAGAGAGAGAGAGAGAGAGAGAGAGGAGATAATTCTTAGTAACCATAAATGCCACAAACATTACAGCCATCACCAAAAATTGCAATGGAAGCTCAACAAGAGAACTCTGTAGCGCATAGTCCGTCAATCCCATTCAACAATGAATTATAAACTCGTCCCAGGGGCTGCTTGGCAATAATCAAAATCCTCTTTTTTTAGCAACAGGAAAATAGACTACACATGACATATTACAAAGTGTAGTGTGTGTCAGGTATGATATTGCAAGAAATGGCGGGGGCAATACACATCACATAACAGAATATTTTCTATTCTAAACATCCACAGACACAGTTATATTAGTCTTTCAAGGTCAAAATCTACCATAGAAGACAACCAAGAATAAATATGATTAATCAACAAATGATATCGTTAAATACACACCACCGTTTGAGTAAACGATTCAAAATACAACTACCTGAATCTTCATTTTCTCTTTTCCTTCTAATTAATCGTTTCCTTACCATCCATCGCTTCCCTTTTTCCTATATATTCAGACCAGCTTATTGCGACGTAAGCTTACATAAATCTATAAATAAATAAAATTCCCACATCCTGATATATGGGTTATAATCGTATCCCATAATGGTGAAGAGTTAAGCGAGTTAACTATAAGAACATCAAAATCATTTCCCAATATCTCTTGACACTGGATAACAATTAATTATAAAATTTATATGCCCATATTGTTCTGAAATTAAGGTTAATTAACCTCTAGGTCTTGCTATGATAGAAGAAGATCCTCCATGGTCAAATAAAACTTAATATCAGCATTAAATTTAAAGCTCAGTACGAATAAATAAGCAAATCCTAAATGAAAACTGAATACTCATTCTTCCTTTTTTTCTCACACCTTTCTCTTCACTTCATTTAAGTATATAAGTAAACAGGAAACAGGTTTCGAAAACTAACTCTCAAGCTTTGCTGATAAATGACCTGATGGCACGTAAATAGGCACACGTAAGAGTTAACTGAGAATAGGTACAATAAGAAAAACGATTAATTTCATATGAGTCCTTCTCTGTTTGATTCTTTTATGCACTGACACGCAACCATTCCACTAAGAAGTTCAAATCGATGTTCAACCAAACTGCACTCGAATACAAGTACGCATTTTTGCGAAACCATCTCCCTCCTTTATCGATTTCCCTTCCCTAAGCCGAACCACCCCCCCGCCCCCCCACCCCCACCCCCACCCCCCAAAAATGTTTTGATCACATAATTTTGACCATCGCATTTTAGTTAAGAACAAAATATTAATTTAAATTTATCCACAACCTAGCCTTATAACTGCCCAGGCTGTAAAACTTCTTTTAAGTAGCTTATATTTTGATGTAATTATGAAAACATCTCACATGCTTCTGCGATTATTCTGTTTATTTATTATGCAATGCGGTGGCTGGAATGGTAAATATACTAAATCCAAAAATAGAGGATTTAACTTGTACACAAAGAATGTGGGGCAGTTATTTCTTGCAGGCGGTTTTCTTTTTATAAACTTATTTTTAAGTTCTAACGACAATAATACAAGTTTTGTTAGTTACCGGAATATGGTACGCTTGCCAAAGAGACGACTACGATTAACGTGCAATTTTTTGGAGCAACTCCTTGGAAAAGCCGACCTTACCAGCTTTTAATACAATATAATATATAATATATGATATATATAGATATATATATAGTATATATATATATATATAATATATATATATATATATATATATATATATATTATATAGTATACATATATATATATATAGTATATATATATATATATATATATATATATAATATATATATATTATATAATATATATATATATATATATAAGCAATCCTAATTTAATTCTGTCGAAACGCAAATATATATAAAATATAACACACACACACACACACACACACACACACATATATATTATATATATATATATAGATATATATATATATATATATATATATAAAATATAAACAATCCTAATTTAATCCTGTCGAAACGCAAATAAACCGGTCTCATCTGGATGATGATATTGTTCTAATCTAGAACAACGCCCACCCTTCTGTCAGTAAAAAGGGCATTACGATATCCACTTCCAATGCCCGTTTTTACGTGGGTACAATAACAACTCTGGGAAGTGGAAACATACAAAAATATAAAAAACAAGATATCCTTCTTTAACGCCAACTCCATCCCACATAGGAGGCTATTTTGAATACTTTTTCTCAGCGAGGTTTTTAGAAATATTAATTGTTTGCTCTATTTTAAGGGCGAAAGTGAAAAAGTAAATGGTTTCAAAAACTCTTGTTACATTTTTTGGTCGTTCTATTTTTCTTATAGAGGGTAAAAAGAGGGTTTCATTTTTTAAGGGCGACGGTAAACTTTCAACTGAAAATACATTAATAAAGGTTTCAACATCAGTGTTTCTTCAGTGCTTTCAAACCTTTTATCTATTATTTTCAGAAGTTTGTCTGAATATTGTTTTGAACTTGGAATCAAATGTGGGCATATAAGTGAAAATACATAAATATATCATGGAACACTTCTTCGGACCATAGCAGGGTTGGCCGCTCGAGTCACCTTTCTCCATCTATTTCGATTCCTTGCATCTTCCCCAAGTCCCGCCTCACACATATCCCTCCTCACATTCCATCTCCTCTCTTTTTGTAACATGGCCACAGTATCTCACGACCTTCCCTAGCCTTCTCCTTCACATTACATATACCACACTTCTTCCTATATCTTGACACTCCCTCCTTTCCAGTAGTGATATTCCAGGAATCCATCTCACCACAAGTTTCTGCCCCATAAGTATTGTGAGATCTTATCTCGATTACTAAGTAATCTAAACTTTTTACTGCTGATGTTAGATTAAATGAGATTTTTTTCTTACTTCTAACTGAAACAACCCTTCTATTAAGAATGCGTTTGAGTTGTTCAGGAAATTATTAAAATAGTCAAATGGATAATAAATACAATACTTATGCACGACATCCGAAAGTGGGCACAATACCAATCAGATAAAAGTAAAACAATATGCTGCCATATACAGTAATTATATAGAATTATTTTCTTTTTATACACACGAGGAAAACACTGGTAGTTGGATTATACAAAAAAAGCCTTGCATTTCATGTTAGATTCACTAAATCATTGTCAGTGTATACTACATTCATTACGAGTTAGAATACCATAAAAAAAATCCAAATAAATTAAATAAACCACCAAAACAACAAAAAACGCCATTCTCTTTCATTGATATGAATTACCACAGCTGCATGTGTGGCTGAAAGGAATATCATCGCATATCACACTTTACTGGCAGAAGCTAACAAGGTTTCGAGGATCAAATATTACTTATTGCTGTTGCTACAAAACTCTTCAACCGAACTATTTCATAAATAAACTTTATCGGCAACACGACGCATCCATTTCGAGGACATTCAGAGCCTCACTTCCTTCCATCTTACATCACTTCTTATCTCACTTGCTATCTACAATTTTCTTCTCTTTTAAGCTCTTCTGATTACTTAACCCTTCTTTCCCTTCACCTCTGGACCTACTCACTGTTACTAAGGCGAAGCCGTTTGAAAATCGAAAACAGGAGACACAATGACTAAACATGAGTAGTTGTCGATACAAATGTCAAATGGTATAATCTTCACTAATAAAACAACAAAATAATAGGATCACTCTTTCCAATGGCGCCTGGGATTCTGACCAGATAGATAATATCTTCCTTAAGGCAACGATGAAGTGGATTAAGACAATTAACAGAACCCACAATGGCTCAGGGGCGTCCCCAGGCATCACCTATGGGCATATCTCCTATTATAAAATTCTCTAATGAAACTCCTTCCGTCATTCACTGCTTGATAAGGATGGAAGTACGCCCGCCGAAATATAGTCCTTAGCGTTAAAATAGAGTGTTTTAACAGGCCTTTTATACTTGAGTATATACACAAATACATGTGTGCCTGCACTTAAGTAAACACTTATTACTAATTTAAAATAAACACCAACTATTCGTTTATGGTAGCATTAGTACCTTTGGCAAATATAAGGGAAAAGAAAAAATACAACACGAAGAAATAAATCGTAAATTCACTTAAAAGACAAACACTGCAATCAAAAGTTTTTAAAATGTTGGTAGAATTGAGAAAACACACTTTACAGCTCATGGGCAATGATCTGGTCGCAAGGATTTAAAAGCAAATATTACGAAAATTATCGAAATCTTTCAATAAAACGGAACTGACTTCCTGAATCTGCATTCTTAATTAAGACAATAAATAAATTAGAATGCGTTTGAGAACACTGAATTATTAAAGCTGGCAGATCCTCTTTCGTTTAAAGTCAAATAAATACCATCTGTTCTTCAACCAAATTATTTACGAGTACCTGACGAATACTGAAAACGTGCGCACAGTGGAAGCAAGAAAAGCGCTGCTGGGAAAAAAATTACATTCAGGGAGCATGGCATGTATGATTAATTTCAACTCTTGATGAAATCTCATGTTTCTAATGGTTTTATTGCAAGTTCAGCAACAGGTATCTGAGAGCAAAATTTTCATGACCATGGTCTCGTTAAATCCAATCTTAAAATATTTTTAGTCTTACGATGAACTTCATATTTTTGCACGGCTATAACAGCAGCGAGCTCACTATAATTAAAAAAAACATTATCTGATTTTATTTCCTGTTAAATACTTGTAAATACTTGATATAAATGAAAAAAAAAAAAACAAAAAAAAAAAAAAAAAAAAAAAAACACTGAAAGTGCATATCAACAGATCCATTTCGAAGATCACTACAGCTCCAATATTAAGAAAATCCAATATAAATTAGTCAAATCCTATACAAGAATACAGCACTTAATGAATAAGTTATTCCATGTATGCATAATTTTAACAATACTTACATGCATAAGATTTATTTCGTCATCTCCTATTTTCATGCTCCATGAACTTCAAATCACGCAAACAATCAAGGTGAAAATGAATATTGACTGATATGGCACAAGATTTTTAACATTTTTCATGCAAGCACTAATAAACAGTCAAGTTTATAAAATTCCAAAACATTTGTAATCACACTAAAGTATTACAGTTCAAACCTTGATCGTACCACGAAACGAAGTCCCGGACCCACTATTTAATTTACATGTAAAGTACAGAAAACCATGACTATTCAAATGCCAGAAATCAAGGTAAGGAAAGCAAATCTAATTAACAATGCTTATTTGAGCTCTGCAAAGCTTCAGTCATCATCCTAATATTTATTTTCCAAAAACACTGTGGCACTCGTCAGTGCAAAAAAAAATGAGTAATTCGTTAGACAGTGAATTAACCGTGAATAAATCAAACTAATTCCACATCATCTGTAATAAATAACATCTGCTTTAGGATAATTACATTAACGTTGATTGTTCACCTCTAAAGGCGGAGAAAATTCTGTTTAAGGAATATATCCCCGACCGTAAAAGTTATCATAAGCCTCTAAGTAAATTAAAATTTAACTATCTATCTACTTCTCCTGAGTGAATACAAACTTGCAACATAATGATATGATTCATTTGTCGGGCAATTACTTTCTGATTTCTCTACTTATTTCCTTCGTTCTAAATGTTATGAAGTTACTCACTAAGCTGAACAATGCAACTGTTTCATGTAAAGGCTAATAGTACGTGATAAACTCATACGTACACACACCCATATATATATATATATATATATATATATATATATATATATATATATATATATATATAGTATATATAATATATATATATACACGTGTGTGTGTATGTGTGTGTGTGTGTGTATTTCTGTCCGTCAGTGTATTTACAAGCAATCAAGACTGAATGCAAAACCAGGAAAAGGTACTTACATACATGCAGATTAATATCATTAAAACTGAGAACCTCGTCAATTCAGAGAACCCAAAGACAAAGAAGCCCCAAAGGGTGAAACAATTTGAATATCAGAAGGAGCGTTTGCTGACAACTACAATAGACACGACGGTAACTTATATACCCCTGATTCTGTAGACCCCTGTTTCAGTCTATACTACTTTCATTATTAGCATGTTTTCAACATCCAGAAGCTTTCGTCATGTGCTTTCAGGCCCTGAAGTGTTGGAAGATCAAGACCGAATTGGAGAAGAACTATAACAGAGAAGGATGGACTTTATATATATATATATATATAGATATATAAATATATATATATTTATATATATATATATATGTATATGTATGTATATATATATATATATATATATATATATATATATATATAATATATATATATACATACATACAATACATACATACATACATACATACATCATACATAATACCATACATACATACATACATACATACATAACATATACATACATATATATATATATATATATATATATATATATATATATATATATATATATAATATATATATACCAGTATAGTTGCCTCGATCACATCCTGGACCTGTTAGAAACAATGTTTATAGTTAAAATTTTCAGCTAAAATCAAATGATAATTATGAAATACTCCCGGTTTCTCTTAAAATTTCTTAAATAGCAACCAAATTTCCTCGGGTTACTGGAGCACAACATATACAAAAAGGCAAACAAATCTTTTCTACAGAAAAATTATAAAGGTTGAACCTATGTAAAAAATATTAGGAGGTTTTTCTTGGCAGACAATATGAGTATATCTCTTTTCCATCATTTAAAATGTTCCCGGCCTTTCTCCGAACATTTTAAAGATGATACTTGGGATAAGAATCTGCACGTGTCACAATACTCACTCTCCTGTTTGTCATTCCTGTAAGGGTGGGGGGCGGGGTCGAATAAAAGGAACGTCATTCACACAAATGATGGCAATCTCTGGAGCCGTGGCCGTTTTAATAACGTTAATTTCATCTCAGCTGTCAGACTGCAATGCAGTTGATTTACTTGTAGACAGGCTTATAGAGTTCTAAAAATATCTGAAGAAAACAATGATGATATGGAGCTGAATCGAGATAAAATGTTCGAATTTGGAAGTTTCCCCAATTTCCTACTTTTCACGAGGAAGTTGATAGACAACAAAAGCTTGTCACATCCTCAAAACCCCGAAAAAGGTAAAACGTTGCCCTGCAGGTTTCTAAGCCTTTAGAGTAAAACTTGTTTACAGTTCTGAGTCTTTCACATTCATTCATTTCTGTTTAAGTCTCAACATTCAACTAAGTAATGAAAAATGTATGAGGGAATAACTCTCCAAACTCTTTCGCCCGACGCATTCTCTATTCCTTTTAGCCTACAAGAAAGAAGTCTGGGTCACCTTAGTAGTTTCAATAAAGAATGTAGGCAATCTAAAATAAATAAACACAATTCATGAAATGAAATTGGTCTCAACGAAACACTAATATTCAGCTGAAACACCAGGGTTATAAATTTTCAGCCTCTGCGATGTGTCTACGTTTCGTGTTACAGAACTACACGATATAAAATAGTGCAAGAACAAAAGAAGGAAAACAACATTACTCTAACCACCAACAACTCAAAAACAAATAAAACACATTGTTCGAGCCCAACCACAAACGTTAAAACAGATCTCTGCTCTTAGAGATAAACAGCGCAGTCAGATATAAAACATCCATGTTGCAGCTATTCATAATTTAACATAACTGCAATTGACCATATGAAATTTAGATCTCTCTCTCTCTCTCTCTCTCACTCTCTCTCTCTCTCTCTCTCTCTCTCTCTTCTTTCAGAACTGGCATAAATTATACTGCATCGGATTATCTTCACGCCCCTGGAAGATATAGATAACTAGAAATGCAGTAAAAATTTTTGAACGTATACAACTTAATTTTTATTTTCCATTGCGTTTCCCTCACCACAAAGCAGCAACGCAGTATTTATGAAAGGGACGTTAAAAAGAACCCTTCTATTCACTCACTTCGAATACAGACAAAAAGACAGACAGACATAGGAGAGAGAGAGAGAGAGAGAGAGAGAGAGAGAGAGAGAGAGAGAGAGAGAGAGTATATTCGAGGTTAACAAAGCGAGAAAAGGAAACAAGGGGAGCAAAACGTTGATAGGAAAAGATTTTCTTTTATCGATTTTAGTTTATCTTTGTTAGCATTGCAGAGATGAAACTTGGAAAAATGCACCTTTTTCGGGGTAGAAATGACATTAATGCGCATTGAAAACGATAAAAGAAACTGAAGATGAAAAAAAAAGTCAGTAACAATACAAGGTTCATGTTAATTGATAATAAGAAAGATATAACATACAAATTAGAAAAAATACGCACACCCAAAAGACCAAGAATTAAATGACCTTACGATAAAGAAGGCAACCCACGGGATTAGGCTAGATGCAGCAGCTTCGGGTGATGGCTGGATAAAAACCTGAGGATTTCCACTTAGGAAAAGAGACAAAATCGGCCTCTGTCAACCTATCATAGAAATACACAGAGCAGGTATTTTCATGGTATTCATTGAGGAAGAAGAGCAAACCAAATGTGTGGGGATACCCTGACACTTAAAACTGTCCTATTTGAAGTATTTCCAAGCCATATGCTTTAAACGGTAAAAATAGTTTTACAATACTTATGAAATACAAGTAATAAAAAAAAAACTTTGAAAATTGCATGGTTAACGGGAACAACCCTGCAATGACAATAGCTTGGACCATTTTATTTGACTGAAATTAATATAAATCCGTTTCCTAGACCATTCATTATTCAAAAAATGTCAGTTGGTGAAAATGTACGTCAATGAAATAAAAAATGTGTCTGGGTAATTGACATAGGAAATAAATAGAGGGGTTGTATTTCAGTATGGATAAATGACCACAAAATTTATATTCATGATACGTGCAGAATTAAGTCTACCTCTGACATGGACATAAAAAGATATATTTAAATGCGTTTCAACATGACTACCCATAATCATTAAAATGTATTTTATGTACAGTAAATGGAGGGAAACCAGTAATTAGTACTAAAATGAGCCATTTTCTTGGGCTCATTTTCTTGAACAGGAATACTGATAACTTCCTTAAAAATGGAGGAGCCTGAGGGAATAACATAAGGCAAAATGATTCTTTGTGCTGCAAGTGAAAAAACTGCCAAATAAATGACTCCAAAATAGGGTTCAGAACAATAGCTGAAATTCCAATGACAACAGAACACAAGTACAAAATTATACCTTGGAGAGGGGGAGAGAGAGAGAGAGAGAGAGAGAGAGAGAGAGAGAGAGAGAGAGAGAGAGAGAGAGAGAGTGGCAACTACTCCGGACTACTTCGATCATAAGTCAATTTAAAGGATTTAAATATGCAGATATTGAATTAGAAGTCATGCCATAAACGCATTATCCAAAAATGGCATCCTCTCAAGGATGGAAATCATTTTTACAGCTGTTATTGTAAATGTGACATCAGCGAGACAGCAGTGGTGGCGAGGACACCAGTTGGAAATTGCAAAGCCATGGAATCTCATTGCTACACAAACACCACCGTCACTCCTTCGTTCGATATTTGAATGAAAATAAAGCAAGGAAAATATGGAAGCCGTTTTAGTCATCGTGAAACTACGTTTTCAAATGGTAAATCAAAACCACAATAAATAAATAAATGCTCGAACTGATTTGCTGCGTTCGGCGGTTTTCGCATGAAAACAGGACACATTCATAGATGTTCAAGAAATAAGTTGAGAATTTACAGTGCTGGCAGCACGTTAGGGTTTTAATCTCTGTCACTGGTATTTAAACAGAAACCATCATGTGTTTAAATGACCTTGGCCTCATTGAACTCAGTATGTTATTACCAGTATTACGATTACTATCTTTTATGCTACCTCAGATATTTTGTGGATAAGTGCCGATTATTCACTTTTTTTTTATCATGTTGAAGTAATTTTTCGTGATAAAAAAAAAGGGCGGGGGTGGGGGGTAATCTTGAGTAGAAACGAAACCTCAACTCGCCCTAACAATAGCACAAGACATTTTCAAAATCAAAGCTATAACATTCAAGAAACTAGCGTTTTGTGGTTATACGTAACATTGAGGGTGGAATCAATATGAAAAACCTAGACTGAGCGGAAGAAGCAATCAAACACCATTATGAGGTTATAGACCAGATCATCAAAGTTTTTTTAAATGTAAAGATTCCCAGATGTTTCCTTCTCTTACAGGTGAAACAGAATTAAGAATCAAAAGCTTCATAAGTCTTATACTAACGTAATATATGGAAAGTAAGGATATCATAATGTGAAAAGCAACACGTCTAGTGGAAAGGCACCCTAACCCCGTTCACCAAAAAAAAAAAAAAAAAAAGTAATATTAATACTAAGAATAAGTACGCCAGAGTATAACTATCCTCAGAAACATTTCCTCGCAATCCCCACAGAGCTCTAGTTTATCTTTGCTTTTACACCTCTTCCTCCGCCGCGTCCTCGTTCCTTATCTCTTGCCAAATTCTTCTAGTTTGCTGTGAGGGCGTTACTCTTACAATATGGGGGTAAAACCTTTACTCCCTCCCGCCTGATCACAACTTTTATCCACACGCGTGAGTTTAACCACTTTCGTGCCAGCACGAAAATATTTTGGTTCCTTGAGACCTGAAACAAGGTCGCTCTCATGGATCCAACGGTTCCCATTTATTGGCACGTTATGTATTCTCTTCATAAATGTAAGTACATATATAAACCAAGGGAAAACCTTGATTTTATTGGGGGCAGGCAGCCGACCTCAATCATTCTTAAACGTCATTTTAGGGCTTTTGGATGATGTGTAACGTAAATGGGATGTGGCGTAAATGTGTGTGTGTGTGTGTGTGTGTGTGTGTGTGTGAGAGAGAGAGAGAGAGAGAGAGAGAGAGAGAGAGTCGGGTACGAAAGTATAAAAAATCTAATCTAAGAATTGGATGACACTGGAAAAATTAAAATAAGTATTGAAGAGAAAAGTGATGAGGAGAAATCATGTGACTGAAAGATACGATGGAATGTGAAGAAAATCGGAAAAATACGGTAATCAAAAGCCAGAGATACATAGGAAAATAGCCAACAGAATGAAACTGTAAAATGCATAAAAAACATGTGAAAATAAAAAAGAAAAATAATAAAAAAAAATACTTAGAATCAGGCTATCAAGCCCCGCTTACAATTTGAAACCTGAGAAGAGAGAACATTTCATTTTTTTCTTCACTTCCACTTTCCTTTTACAACAGCAAATCAATATTGTACATAGTTTAAGTAAAGCTCAAGTTTACCTCGATTACATTTCATCAACTGTATGAGTTCATATGAATGAGATGAAAGTGGTGCAGTATTTATGGCTTGTTGATGACCTGCTTGCTTAAACTTGGTAGTACGCAACATTGTGACTGAAAGGGAACCATCTCGAACCGTTAATGAATAATCAGTTCACAGCCGGACCTCAAACTGAGAAGGAGTGAGTCAGGTCACATAAACAGAAAAGGAAGCTAGCCCATAAGTGATATTTGGAACTGTCTTTAAAAAATATAGATTCTTTTTAACTCTGAGAATTTTCACCACATCAAATTTGCATCTTCGAAATTACCAAAATAGATTCAGTTTTAATTAGAATAAAATGAGAAGAGTAATAGGAAAACAATTTTGCATTGACAGTGGAGGTAAACAATACCGATAAGAATCTAAAAGCGAATGAATTTGAAATTCGTTAGGAAAACCATAAGAATGGAAAATCGCCAACAACAAAAACAATTAATTAACTTCCTTCCTGTATGCGTAGTTTTTTAGACTTCGGAAAACATATTCTAGATTAATCAAAATACAATTGTCCCGCTAAATCTCAGAGTGGAAATGAAAGGCGTTCTATAAAACTCCAGTGATCCTATCCAACGTTTTATTTTTTTGATGAAATCAACAGCAACAACAGCATACCGCCAACAATAAAAGAAGACAAATATTAGTTTTATAATCCGTTTTCCGAAGACCAGTTGAAGTCGACAATCCGGGATCAATTTCATTAATTGGGTCGACGGTAGGATGAAGACTTCACCCAACGAATCTTGAAAGAATTCACATTTGTTCTGCAAAACCGTTCTCTCTTAAAATATATTCTTAAACTATCCACATAATAAATATATCAAAAGAATATATAATTAATAATGACAGTGCTTTTAATATTTTTTCTGGTGGTATTTACAGCGAATGGAAAAAATAATTAGTGATGCCAATTTGCGAACATAACCTAACCCACACATCGTGAAATCGGAGGCAGTGCTAATAAAATCTGTTTCAAGGACGGAAATGACTATTTGGAGAATGGCATATACTACACCTCGAACCGGCGACTTTACGAAATACGGTGACGTTACATCAATTGCCTTTCTTGTTGTCTCGAATAACTCCGACGGTACTGAAAGATGCAAACGTTTATTCACAAAACAGTGCTTCATGCGTTTGAATCCATCGCTGTATTTTGAAACAATCCAAAGACAAAACATGGTGCATTGTAAAGAACTACACTGAATCCCTATGTAAATTCAGTGCCTATTTCTAGACATCCACTAAAGCTGCTCCACCACTACAGTGACTGACTCAAACAATACCATAACAACAACGGCTATCTCGGGTTTAAAAGATTTTATTGCTATACTGTCAGTTCCAAACATTCAATACATATTGTTTGTACATGGCATACAAATATAACTATATAGTACTTCAATTTATAAATAAAGACATCTTCAAAAAACAGAACATGTCCAGTAAAGAGGTAGATGAAGAATTCTACAGAAAAAAAATATGAAGCGCTAAGTCACCGGGACCAACTAATTTGGTGTTAAAAAGAGAGAATTCTTCATTACATAATACAATTATATCTAAGCTACGGAATATAAAGAACTTTGAATTTAAAATCTACAAAGGGAAGAGAAAAAAACAAAAAACACAAACATGTAAAACTCATCAGCATTCTCGGAAGCTGGCGTTCACTCAGATATCAGGATTTCTCTTCACTTTGAAGCCGGCTACCCCGTGACCAATAAAAACCTTATTTTTTATCACTTAATTAATGAAGATGCAGATGGAGAGAAAAGATATAAACACAAGAGAAGGTGGTGAAACAAAGCTCTAGGGAGAAAGAAAGTATTAAAAAATCCAGTCACTTTAAACCTGGAAGATAATAAGTATGTAACGATTTTTTCATGTTTAAATCTAAGAACTATCTAGGTTCGTGATCTACGATATATAACAGCTAAGAACAAAACAGTATTGCAACGCAACACCTTTTCTCTCTCTCACCTGGTCATAACACTCATCCATACACCTGAATTTCATGAGATTGCAGTCCAGTACTTAAAATCGTGTATCATCACGTGAATACAGTGATGTGAACTATCCTTTATTATTGTTTACACATACATATATATATACACACATCACTGCGGAATTGAAGACATCTGAACAAGATATTAATAATAATAATAATAATAATAATAATAATAATAATAATAATAATAATAATAATAAAATAATAATACCAATGCACGGACAATACATGAGACAGACTAAAGAACTATGCAGCGATGACACATGGCAATGGCTACAGAGGGGAGAGCTAAAGAAGGAAACTGAAGGAATGATAACAACGGCACAAGATCAGGCCCTAAGAACCAGATATGTTCAAAGAACGATAGACGGAAATAACATCTCTCCCATATGTAGGAAGTGCAATACGAACAATGAAACCATAAACCACATAGCAAGCGAATGCCCGGCACTTGCACAGAACCAGTACAAAAAGAGGCATGATTCAGTGGCAAAAGCCCTCCACTGGAGCCTGTGCAAGAAACATCAGCTACCTTGTAGTAATAAGTGGTACAAGCACCAACCTGAGGGAGTGATAGAAAACGATCAGGAAAAGATCCTCTGGGACTATGGTATCAGAACGGATAGGGTGATACGTGCAAACAGACCAGACGTGACGTTGATTGACAAAGTCAAGAAGAAAGTATCACTCATTGATGTCGCAATACCATGGGACACCAGAGTTGAAGAGAAAGAGAGGGAAAAAATGGATAAGTATCAAGACCTGAAAATAGAAATAAGAAGGATATGGGATATGCCAGTGGAAATCGTACCCATAATCATAGGAGCACTAGGCACGATCCCAAGATCCTTGAAAAGGAATCTAGAAAAACTAGAGGCTGAAGTAGCTCCAGGACTCATGCAGAAGATTGTGATCCTAGAAACGGCACACATAGTAAGAAAAGTGATTGACTTCTAAGGAGGCAGGATGCAACCCGGAACCCCACACTATAAATACCACCCAGTCGAATTGGAGGGCTGTGATAGAGCAAAAAAAAAAAAAAAAAAAAAAAAAAAAAAAAAAATAATAATAATAATAATAATAACAATAATAATAGAGTGAAAAAATGGATAAGTATCAAGATCTGAAAATAGAAATAAGAAGGATATGGGATATGCCAGTAGAAATTGTACCCATAATCATAGGAACACTAGGCACGATCCCAAGACCCCTGAAAAGGAATCTAGAAAAACTTGAGGCTGAAGTAGCTCCAGGACTCATGCAGAAGAGTGTGATCCTAGAAACGGCGCACATAGTAAGAAAAGTGATGGACTCCTAAGGATGCAGGATGCAACCCGGAACCCCACACTATAAATACCACCCAGTCGTTTGGAGGATTGTAATAGAGCACAAAAAAAAAAAAAATAATAATAATAACTTTTCTGCACTATTACAAACCTACTACACATCTCACAACCTTCCATCTATCACTTATTTGGACATTATAAAAAAAGCCAAATAAAAATTCGCTGACGTATGAATGCAGGAGAGAGAGAGAGAGAGAGAGAGAGAGAGAGAGAGAGAAATTAGTTAAAGTTTCAAAGTTATACATTGTGCATTTTTTTCTATTTGGAACCCACTCAAGCAAATTGTTTCCGTGAAGCACAAGCCTTCCGAGCCTACCGTATCCAACTTGACAAATGAAAGTAAAGATATGTCGGAGGTTTTGGTGATAACAAATAGCACTTCACAAGTACATATAGTTTCTACGGATTTATCTCTCATTTTTAAACCACAATGAACTTTTACGTATTGTCCATTTTGACAATTTTTGGTATGTTTGTGTCTATAAAAGGAAAAATAAGTTTAGTTTTGTAAGAAGTTTCAAATAAGTTAAGCCACAGCATTACTGACCTAGAAAGCAAGGGCTTTTCATGCAACGTAATTATTCCTTGATATTTCTCTTTAAAAAAAAATATTCTACATCATCGACGTTAAAAAAGGTAACGTCAATTAAGTTTCAATGTCTCAAGGACGCTGGGCAGAAAGTTCTCATCTTTTCATGGTTCGTGGCCAAATTAAGCTAATCCAACTTCGGAAGGCGGTCTAATAAGTCCTCCAAGAAAGTAATCCCTTCTCTTTTCCTCTGCCCGTTCCCATCAAGCTCTCTCTCTCTCTCTCTCTCTCTCTCTCTCTCTCTCTCTCTCTCTCTCTCTCTCTCCTTACTTCTAGTTCCACTTTTTAAATTAAGTTGAGAAGTTCTAATGTTTTTTTATTTTTTTTAAATGGAGTACTTACACACAACTCATGTTCTCATCAGCATCTTACATAATATAAACACTACATTTCTTCGCTGTAGTCTTTCCTTAAAAGAAAAAAAAAATCTTTTCTATTCAGTTTTCTCTTGAAACACGTTACGTTCTCAAGACCAATTTAAGCAAACGTTATTCTAATCCCCCAGCTCTCTCTGTCTCTGTCTCTGTCTCTCTCTGTCTCTGTTCTGTCTGTCTGTCTGTCTGTCTCTCTCTCTCTCTTCTCCTCTCTCTCTCTCTCTCTCTCTTTATATATATATATATATATATATATATATATATATATATATATATATATATATATATATATATATATATATACAAACACACACACCACACACACACACATATATATTATATAATATATATATATATATATATATATATATATATATATATATATATAATCATACCTCCCATTTCTACAATTATTCAAAAAAACCTTCGTTCCTACCCACTCCGGTCAGACGGGAACCTTCGGAAAACAGCCACTCCCATTCAAACACTTAGAGTGAATGAAGGATGTGACTAAAAAGGTGAATTACCCGAAATTTCCATCGAGAAACGTAAATATACGAAATGAAGTCAATCGGAGCAGCAAAGAGATTAAAGGAATTGAAAATCCAAGAAAAGATGGAAACTGGAATCAACAGGTCTTGCTGACTCATGCGATGGTCGATTCTGATTCATTCTCAGTAATGATGAACTGACAGGAAGACCTGCTAGCAATATTCCACGAGATGTATAAAACGTTCTTTGAATGATCAGAGAGAGAGAGAGAGAGAGAGAGAGAGAGAGAGAGAGAGAGAGAGAGAGAGAGAGAGAGAGGCTCTCTCTCTCCTTTTATTTAAGTAGACCTTTCCTCTTGTTTTTAACAAATGTAAGGTAATCAAGAACGGATATAACAAATATTCATTTTAATATAATCTTTTTTGCTATATCATCGCAAACCTCAAAAATATGTACCATAAGTTGCTATTTCTTCACTATCTATGATCGTGAAAATTGCTGACGCCATGGCTTGTATCTCGAGCAGTATCAAGTCTCATTATTGGCAAACTTCCTGCCCATACTGCCCTAGCCGTAATTCTGTCTATGCACATATTTACACTTACAAAACCTAATTCAAATAAATCACTGACGGAACAAGATCTTCTTACGAACTAGAATAGGGGGATCATCGAACCATACTTCAGTATTTTGTTCATGACTCCTGCGGTGTGGTGTAAGGTCAGCAGCATCAAAGGGCTCCAAAGGGAAGTCAGACTTAAATACAACACAGGGTGCACTGAAAAATAACAGGCCATTTTTGTCATCATTCCCAAACTAACAACGTTTGGCAAAAGAG
>NC_087202.1:64339725-64367225 GCF_015104395.2 Macrobrachium nipponense | reverse complement strand
TATAATATATATATATATATATATGCAGAGAGAGAGAGAGAAAGAGTGAGAGAAATAATGCTATGAAGAGTCACATACTCGGTAATTATCATCATCATAATGAACATCATAACAACGATATATATATATATGTATATATATATATATAATATATATATAATATATATATATATATATATATATATATATATATAATATATATATATATATATATATATATATATATATATATATATATATATTTACTGGTTTTTTGATCTCCTCCTCTTCCCAGTGTCATTCATTTTTACTTATTTGCTAGAAGAGCAGCCATTCTTTACTCCTAACATCAACTGACTTTAGGCGGGAAACTCAAAGCAGGCCCCGACCTAGGCATGTCCGCCGCCAGTGGAGTAGCGGGGGAATAAAAACTCATCAAACATTAGGGACGTATCCCAAGGGAAGTGTGTAGCTAGTTAGGTACTTCTTAGGCCTACTCATAAGATCCCTTATCCTGTGAACCTTCGCTGGCTGTATGCCTGTTTCCAGGATGACCTGTCAACAGGGGGGGGAAAGCTGCCCTAACACCCAGGATTCGCACCTGACGACGTCCTCAGTTCAGAACAGTCTTTGACCCAGGACAGATGTCCAAGCTACCCTGCCTATAGGCCTAACAAAGGTGCTTACTGGCACGCCTGAACTCGGACAAAGCTGACGCCATCCTCTCCAATTTACTCTCCATAGGGCATCTAGGTACGTCTTGAGTTACAGTCATATTGCAAGTTCTTTTTCTCACAGTCAAATAAACTCTCCCACATTTTCCAATTCAAACTCCTACTTCTCAAATGAACCTCCCTTTGGTCCTTTCTACCTAGAGGCCGCGTGCTACCTTTTATGATCGTCCCAGAAAAACAGTCTTCATTGAGCATTTCATTTAAGCACTAGAGTTCCTCCCCTTGTGTGTGATTAAAGATAAACATCCTCCAGAGTGCATTAGCTGAAATATTGTGCAAGTCTTTATTTTATATTGTGTGTAATTTGGGAACTCATTTCCAGATTGACCATGCTGAGTCCGTGCTCTCCGTCTCCTCACAAGCGCTTTCTTACCGCTAGATATTATCAATTTGGAAACCAGCATGGCAGTAGATGTTGATTTTGGCCATAGTTTTCATATTGGGAATGATAAGAGTGATCCAGACAGTACACGGCCTCTCCCTACGTGGCTATATGCCTTGCCTTTATCTCAGGCCATTCAATGTTGTTTGTAAATAAATGTAAATTAGATTAATCAGCTGGCTTTTCAATGGCAACCTTCCAGAATAAACCAATCCCTTTTACAGTTATCTAAGATAAGTCATAAGCACTCCATTATTTCCTCATTTTTCTCTTACGTTTTGGACAAAGGCCATCCCAAACGTAAAAAAATATATATATATTTTGTTTAACTTCTAAAACTTTTTAAGTCACCCACAAATCTCAATATATGATCTACTTCATACCATTATCTGTTTCATTTTATCATTATCATCATAGAGAGAGAGAGAGAGAGAGAGAGAGAGAGAGAGAGAGAGAGAGAGAGAGAGAGATCCTTTCCGAATGTAAATTTGCCCCACGAATAGAACAATAGGCCTATGATGAATCCTTAAAAAGATGGAAAACCGTCTCAGGAAGTCCAATGCTTTCGATATACGTAGATGAGACCATTTTTCCTGATATCTTGAAAAGCAGAGCGAAGCCTGTGAGAGACAAAATAGAGACAGAGACAGCATGTTGCAGCGTACCCGAACTAAAAGATCTCATCTGGATTTTTGGCATTTTTACACGGAAATATCATGTGCTTTCGCAATAAATGGAGAATGTTGCCTTTAACTGCAAATTCTCAGAAAAAAAATCTTACTCAAAACCACATTATAACTGGAAACCTATCCTTTTACTCTGTTCTCTTTCCAAGAGAATGAAATGAAATTTTCGTACAATAATAAAAAAAAAACATACATCTAGTATTGTCCTATTATTAACATTCCGTTCCAGCTAAAACTTATGCATAATAGCAAAGAAGTATAATTATCCAAAGGAACCGCATAGCAAAGTCTAGTCATTAATATTTTTTTCAATGAAGCCGGTTTAAGTGGAAGGGAGTAGTAATTAGCCTTAAAGGGTTCCTTCATCACTAAAGTTGAAGCAAGTCCTACACATCTCGTATAATTCCCATTAGATGTTAACAATGTGCTTCATTTATAATTTTGCTACTTATATACGATTCTTGTGAATGCGCCTACATTAGGTGTGACAGCATTCCAACTTACCCCCCTAAAAAAAATGGCCTTCCCAAAACTCAGTCTGTCTTGAAAAAAGTATAAACTAACGAAACTAGATGTAAACGTTTTTCGTAGTATTGCACATACACACACATAAATACATACATACATACATACATACATACATACATATATATATAATATATATATATATATATATATATATATATATATATATATATATATATATATGTGTGTGTGTGTAAAGAGGAGAGATGGGGGGGGGGGGGTGGTGGGGGGGGGGGTGGAGATTTTTACCCTTATGTATTCAGAGCCGAAGCACTCGGGTCCTCTTCCAGTAACTGTTTACCATTCGAATGCTAGGCAGAGCAAAGCTAAGGCTGACTAAGTTTTTCAAGAGCTCCTCGGCTCTTATTCCTTCGAGAGGAAGAGTAAAAAAAATATATACGAAAGAAATGTGTAATAAAATTGTATATTTATTATTTATAAATTAGGGATAACTCAATTCTTACCCCATGACTGAACTCGTGAAGGAAGTTATCCTCCTTCACTTAAGGAATTAATTGACAATAGATCTCAAAATTTCACCTTCAAGATTCTCCTCGAGTTCTAAATTCCACAAATTTAGTCTTGTTCCTTCAAAAATTTAAAAAGTTTATTTGAATAATAATAATAATAAATAAATAATAATAATAATAATAATAATAATAATAATAATAATAATAATAATAATAATAATAATGTGACGTTAATGAAATAATGAGACCAATACACACCACCTGTTCACAGACACAAATAACTTGACATATGCAGGAGCAAGACTAGTAGCAGAACTCATGGGGATACCATCACCATCACCACCATCACAAGCCTTGGAAAAGGCGCCTGGAAAAACAAATATTTTGATGAGATCTGACTTGAGTAAACTGAAAAAGATGTCAGAAAAGAGGCTAAGAAGTAATAAAACAAAGGAGGAAGTGAACGAGAAATACTTAGTACAGGAGAAGCGCCAAACAACACAACAGAAGATATAAAGCAGAGGCTTAAAGCAAAAGCACATAAGACCCAATGGTACATGAACAGCAATAAAGGATACTAACAGAAGAAACTATTCGGAAACAACCAGAATACTATACATCCAACTAAGAGGGGAAGACAACCACCAGGAATTTCCTGAAGTCGAACCAAGTATGAGCCTCTGGAAAAACAGACCAATCTGGTATCACACGTCAGACATGCAACATGGCTCCAGGAGGTCAAGGCTGGAATAAAACAAAGAATCACCAAGATCACAACGGACACAATCAGACACCAACTATTGAAAATATCCTACTGGAAAGCCCCAGATCCCAATGAAGTCCAAGTATACTGGCTCAAAAACTTAAAGGACCTACACCCACAAATAGCCGAACAACTCCAGCATTGTATGACAAACCACCATGCACCCAAATGGATGACCACAGGGAGAATGTCCTTAATACAGAAAGACAAGAACAAGGGAAATATAGCAAGTAACTACAGGCCTATCACCTGCCTACCAGTAATGTGGAAGTTACTAACAGGTATCATCAGTGAAAGGCTATACAACTACCTACAGGATACAAACACCAACCAAAAGTACTGCAGAAGATGGGTGCTGGGTACCAACTCAAGAAAGGAGGCAACGGAATTAACCATCTGATGTTCATGGACAACATCAAGCTGTATGATAAGAGCATCAAGAAAAGAGATACCCTAATCCAGACTGTAAGAATTGTATCTGGGGACATCAGGATGGAGTTTGGAATAGAAAATGTGCCTTGGTCAAAATACAAAAAGGCAAAAGTGACAAGGACTGAAGAGATAAAGCTACCAGATGGGAATAGTATCAAACACATGCACGAGACAGGATAAAAATACTGGAAATAACAGAAAGAGAGGATATAAAACACCAGGAGATGAAGGACATGATTAAGAAAGAATATATGCAGAGAATTAAGGTGATACTGAAGTCGAAACTCAACACCGGAAATATGATGAAAACCATAAACACATGTGCAGCAACAGTAATCAGATATGGCGTATCTGCAGTATAGACCAGAAAACCAGGAAACACATGCCAATGCACAAAGCACTACACCCAAGAGGAAATACATAACAAGAAAGGAAGGAGGGAGAAGACTACTGAGTATAGAGGACTGTGTCAAGATCGAGAGCAGAGCACTGGGGCAATATCTGAAAACCAGTAGCTAAGGAGTGCACGGGAAGAAGGAATGATAAAAGTAGACGAAGACCCAGAAGTATACAGAGACAGGAGAATGACAAACAGAATGGAGGAATGACAACAAGCCAATGCACAGACAATACATAAGTCAAGATCAGGCACTAAGAGCCAGATATGTTCAAAGAACGATAGATGGAAATGTCTCACCCACATGCAGGGAGTGCAATATGAAAAAGGAGACCATAAACCACATAGCCAGTGAATGTCCTGGCACTTGGACAGAACCAGTACAAAAGAGACATGATTGAGTAGCAAAAGACACACCAGCTAGCTTGTAGTAATAAGTGGTATGAACAGCAACCTGAGGGAGTGATAGAAAACGATCAGGCAAAGATCCTCTGGGACTATGGTGTCAGAACAGAGGGTGATACGTGCCAATAGACCTTATGTGACATTGATTGACAAAATCAAGAAAGTATCACTCACTTATGTCGTATACCATGGGACACCAAAGTAGATGAGAAAGAAAGAGAACAAGGCGTGATCCGACTTCCAGCTTACACACGATGCGTGCAAGATTATCCAATGATGTGTATGTTGCAAACATTATATTCCTAACTTAACGTGAAGTGGCTTTTGTAATTAATACTCATATTAGTGCTACTGATATCAACAACAATAATCAAATAAAAAGGACATAAATTAAACACGTTAATATATCCTCAGTTATAAGTGGATACACAAAATAATTGAACAGAAATATAGCCTCTAAATTCAGTACATCAAATAAATTATAACATGATAAAATCTAAGGACAGACAACCCATTGTTTCACCAACGAAAATGAAAAAATTACGATATATTTTATCAGAAATAATTTTTCTGTACTGTTTAATATGCACATTATTCATTCTTTACATTTTCATTCTAATAAATAAATCACAAATATCCTACCCTAAAAATCCTGTATCTTTAACTCAAGCGAAACATCTTTTTCAGACCTTTGTAGAACTTCCTACTTATCCCCCCCCCCCCCAACAACAAAGTAGTTTTTATGCTTACTCCCAGAGTAAGCTAAAAATTTATAAGTATCAAGACCTGAAAAAAGAAATAAGAAGGATAGGGGACATGGCAATGGAAATTGTACACATAATCACAGGAACACTAGCTGAAAAGGAACCTGGAAAACTAAATGCTGAAGTAGCTCCAGAACTCATGCAGATGTGCTGTTAGAAACAGCATGCAGTGAGAAAAGTGATGGACTCCTAAGGAGGCAGGATTCAACCTGGAACCCCATATTATAAAAACCACCCAGTCAAATAATAGGATGATGGCCTTGATAGATCGAAATAATAATAATAATAATAATAATAATAATAATAATAATAATAATAATAATAATAATAATAATAATAACAAACACATAGATGAGACTGGATACAAATACCTGGGAATAATGGAAGGAGGGAATATAAAACACCAAGAAATGAAGGACACTATCAGGAAAGAATATATGCAGAGACTCAAGGCGATACTCAAGTCAAAATTCAACGCCGGAAATATGATAAAAGCCATAAACACATGGGCAGTGCTAGTAATCAGATACAGCGCAGGAATAGTGGAATGGACGAAGGCAGAACTCCGCAGCATAGATCAGAAAACCAGGAAACATATGGCAATACACAAAGCACTACACCCAAGAGCAAATACGGACAGACTATACATAACCACGAAAGGAAGGACGGAGAGGACTACTAAGTATAGAGGACTGCGTCAGATCGAGAACAGAGCACTTGGGGCAATATCTGAAAAAACCAGTGAAGACGAGTGGCTAAAGAGTGCATGGGAAGAAGGACTAATAAAAGTAGACGAAGACCCAGAAATATACAGAGACAGGACAATGACAAACAGAACAGGAGGACTGGCACAACAAACCATGCAACGGACAAGACAGAGACAGACTAAAGAACTAGCCAGCGATGACACATGGCAATGGCTACAGAGGGGAGAGCTAAAGAAGGAAACTGAAGGAATGATAACAACGGCACAAGATCAGGCCCTAAGAACCAGATATGTTCAAAGAACGATAGACGGAAATAACATCTCTCCCATATGTAGGAAGTGCAATACGAAAAATGAAACCATAAACCACATAGCAAGCGAATGCCCGGCAATTGCACAGAACCAGTACAAAAAGAGGCATGATTCAGTGGCAAAAGCCCTCCACTGGAGCCTGTGCAAGAAACATCAGCTACCTTGCAGTAATAAGTGGTACGAGCACCAACCTGAGGGAGTGATAGAAAACGATCAGACAAAGATCCTCTGGGACTATGGTATCAGAACAGATAGGGTGATACATGCAAATAGACCAGACGTGACGTTGATTGACAAAGTCAAGAAGAAAGTATCACTCATTGATGTCGCAATACCTTGGGACACCAGAGTTGAAGAGAAAGAAAGGGAAAAAATGGATAAGTATCAAGATCTGAAAATAGAAATAAGAAGGATATGGGATGTGCAGTGGAAATTGTACGCTTAATCATAGGAACACTAGGCACGATCCCAAGATCCCTGAAAAGGAATCTAGAAAAACTAGAGGCTGAGGTAGCTTCAGGACTCATGCAGAAGAGTGGGATCCTAGAAACGGCACACAACTCCTAAGGAGGCAGGATGCAACCCGGAACCCCCACTATAAATACCACCCAGTCGAATTAGAGGACTGTGATAGAGCACAAAAAAAAAAAAAAAACGAAAAAAAAAAAAATAATAATAATTTTTGTCGCCCTCCCCTCAAACGACAGAATGACAGAAAGTCAGACCGTCCAAAGAAGCAAAAATGTGAAATACCAGTACCGTAAATGCAGGTACATCTCATCCCGGCATTCCCCTGACGTTCTAACCAAACAATCTCGTGAAGCACCGGTATTGGAGAGAGAGAGAGAGAGAGAGAGAGAGAGAGAGAGAGAGAGAGAGAGAGAACCTGTGAATACAATCGTATTTTACGGGCAGCAACAGATGCACGTAGAATAATGAATAACGGAAAAGTGCAAAATTGCAATTATAATATGGACACTAAAGGGAATTTTTACAGACACACAAAATGAAGTAAGAGGGTGTAGTTGAGAGGAGGGCGACGGACTAAAGATTCAACTCAGTTTCCAAGAATGCTCCGAATCCATTCTGGTCGGAATGCCTAAATTGCAGAGAGAGAGAGAAAAAAAAAAAATACGAACAGATTCCAACAGCATATTTTAAAGGAATTCAAGATTCTGCTGAATTTTTCTTGCCTGAGTAGCAATATCCGTCTGAGTTGTCTCCAACACGTCTTTCGAAGGTTTTCCGTTACAACCAACCGTACAGACAGACATATTCGCACAAAATGAAGTTCTCGGCTGTAAATTACATAAAAAAATTGTATATATTGTAATAAAAATATATTTGTTTCATATGATAGTTCAAGTCCAGTGTGCAGGTACAGGCAAAAAGAAATTTGTTCATAAGACAACTAAAAAGGAAAAACACACAAACAAACACGATTATAACCATACAATAAAATCCATGGAATCGGGAATAGTGAAGATCAAATTTGTACCAAGAGACAAGTGTGACCAATTGCAGATGCATCGCGTTTCTTCATCAAATGAAAATTGGACTCAAATTTGATCATTCAATCAAAAATCGTCTTCATGCTAATCTAGCATCAGACTAATAAATTAATACTCTTACTAAATGCCAGAAGGAAAAGGATCCTCGACCACTGAAACTGAAACCAACAATAAAAAACATATAAATTGTAATTATAGAGAATTATCTGTAATCATCATTGTATCCCAAAGAGATATCTCTAATCCGTAAGCAATTCATGCCATTAATAAATAAGAGGACTTTACTCATGAACGGAAACATAATGTTTGAAATTCATATTTATGACAGTAAGTAATGACAGATCATTAATCTATAAGAAATGAAGGATAAGTAAATATCACCTATTTTGGGAAGTATAAGCTTCAATATGTAAGTTATTCACAAGAACTAATAAAAAATATATTTGTGTAACTTACACACAGTCAAACAGTTTAAAATACTTATGCACTGAGTTAAGAAAATTTTTATCAAGAACAATCCTTAAAATGAGCTTACTCTGCTCAATAGATTTGACAATTATCGTGGAAAGTAGTACACCAAAGATAATATAATTTCACGACCATGAAATAGACTTGCCTTGTTACCATTTCGTTCACGTTCCCCAAATTTAATTAAAGTAGAAAACAATATTGAGGGTATATTAAACAAAAATGACCAAAGGCTTACAAACGATCAAGGCACACTAACTCCATAAAAGAGTGCCATTTAAAGAACTCATTGACAGATGAGAAAAGTAGGCAACCATAAAAACTTAACGAAACTTTTATAAACAAAATGTTTACACAAGTCACGCAAAATTAAAGTTGAATACGTGACGTAATTAACATTTACACTTGACAAATTTAGGCAATCAAAATACTAATAAAATATTTAAAAAAATATAATAGATTGTTAACTCGCTTTGATGCAAAGCAGACTAATCAATTACATTGTTTATGCAAACACAGAAATGCACTGGAAACCATCAGGACAAAAAATGGCTCGATGGCAGAAGTAGGGAGATATCTATGACAGGTACTTCGGGTAATGACTGTCTCTTGTCTATTGGTGGCACTTACTGAGCTGTGGAACAAACTCATCATTAGGAAACTGGTGACGGATGTGCTTATTCTTTGAAAATTGGACAAATTCCTATATTTCTGCATTGCTCGACGAAACTTGCTGAATACTTTGGCTCCACAATTATGTATGCGTTACATGATATCTACGCAAGAAAAAAAAGATTCTCTCTCTCTCTCTCTCTCTCTCTCTCTCTCTCTCTCTCTCTCTCTCTCAGTTGCTTCCCCGTTCCATAAAATTTTAATGCCACTCAGAGATCAGTCTTCTTCTTCTTCTTCTTAGCGAGAGAGAGAGAGAGAGAGAGAGAGAGAGAGTGAGAGAGAGAGAGAGAGAGAGAGAGAGAGGAGGTTGATTCAGTGCCATATCCAATACCTCCATGTTCGCCAGCCGGACACACACCTTGAACTGAATAGGGAAGTTATTCAATAATAATGGCCTAATCAACACTCAACGAAAGTTACGCTTTGACCGTATCTCTAATTAACTCCAGTATTGGTGAAATCGGACTCCACTGAACCAGTTATTTCTATGATGATTAAAGCAAAGGTTAATGATAGTGATGTCTATACCTGTTTCATTACATTCATTTCTGATGTAAAGAACGAAACAATAAAGTACGAAACTAATCTTCATATCGTGGAAAAATATTTCGGAACATAAACAGGTAAAACATAAAAACTATAGTCTTTGATATATTCTATGGTCTTCTAAAACCAAGTGTATCAGCTTCTATATAAATATTATGCGTAAAACGCTCGGTAGAGTTGTGAGCTAATAAAAAAAAATGCACCGAAGTTTCTACAAAGCGATCGAGTTTTCTGTACAGCGTTAAATGAAGTATGAAACTCTCAGCCATGGCCCATGGAAATCTCAGCCGCGCCCCTATGAAACCTCAGTCACGACGCGTTGGTGGCCTGTGTTGTTGGTACCTATAACGGTGACAGACAAACGATCATGGCTAACTTTAACCTTAAATAAAATAAAAATTACTGATGCTAGAGGGCTCCAATTTGGTACGTTTAATGATTGGTGGGTGGATGGATGATCAACATACCAATTTGCAGCCCTCTAGCCTCGGTGATATTGGGACGGAGAGACATAGCCATCTCAGTAAAGTTTTTTTTATGGAAAACTAAAATCGTTTTAGAAAGAGCGAACATTTCAACATGAAAACATTCTTGGGTCCGTTCGTCTCTGGTCACTTAAAGACGAACAGTACCTACGTAGACAGTATTCATCTCAGCATCGTCTTCATATTCCACCTAAATTCACCGTGTCGGTTTCTTGAAATGTGTGTGCTCGCTGGTATTGTATCCACGATGGCATATTACAGCCATTGCTCGTGTATTTAATTTCAATCCGGATTTCTCCAGAAACACCGAGTTTGCTATGAACAAGAGGAAGCACGATACATTAACGCAGGGATTCCTGAGCATCTTGTAATTAGAGTTTTACAAATTCCGATACAATTTCCATTACGATATAGAAACTTCAAATGAGACAGGAAATGTTCACTCTTCTATAAAAAGGGAGGGAGCAGTATCAACATTTGCCACTGGGCAATTTAAACAAATTCTGATTTTTCCGCCTGCTGAAGGAGGGCCAAAATACGTTACTGAATCCGTTATTCCCAAATACATAAGGCTACGCAAGTAGAGACCACTTACTCCATCAAACCCAACCACGTGAGATATACTGCTGCTGACGATATCATGAACTTAAATATACGAGACATAGACGAACTTGTAAATCCTTTCTTTTAAGAGTTTCAGAATATCCTCGCAACTGGAATATACTTATAAAAGGCATTCAAGGTAAAATAAAATATAAATCATGAGGGTATTGCCATAACATTCTTGAGATTTACGAGAAAGAAATACGTTGCTTTATTGGATATAAATTGCAGCACTTTACATTCATATAGGATTAATTTATTTCATTTGTTCCACAGCAAATTAATGTAAAACCCATTTTCCAACTACATAACAGCTGATGGACTACACACACATACTGGAGTTATTTTCTTCTAACATACCTTGTACCTGGATGTTTTCAAACGCCGCGAAACCGCTCGGGACGTTCACCTCGTAACCAATCCCTGTGTCCTCTGCTATATTTATCACCGTAATTTCGATAAAAGTGACAGGACAGCATGAAGTCAACTATTTGTGGTTTGTGCTTAAGAGGTAACGCTCAAGCTTATCTTCCTCTTACAATGAAATACGATTTTAACCATCTTTTCAGTAAACGCCTGGATAGGGATCGATACAAAATCACGCTACATAAGTGTCATTTCTAATAAATACAAAAATGAAGAATGGAGACAACAATATCGCTCTAAACGCCAGCGCTAAAGGCAAGAAAATTTGAGAAACATCTGAAATCCATTTCCCGAAACGTTGAGGACCACTCATGGCCTGGCTGAATTTAAGTTTTACTCTGATTTGCATTTACGCTGAAATACGAGAATGTGTGAGAGGGATCGTTGAACCCACAGAGGCATTGCATCCCCTTCCATCTGAACCAATTCCAACCATAAAGATTTTCCCAATGCTTAGGTGGATGAAGCGGACGAACGAAGGGACTAAGCAAGGGGACTTGTGCGTGTGGGTGCTGGGGTGGATTTAAAGGGAATGGAGCACGGGCAAGTTATTATTATATTAATAAAGAACGGTAATAATCTGAAACAGGGAGTGGCATCTTTCTGATGAACACAAGGGATGAAGCTCGGAGGTGAGATGTGGGGGATAGGCAAAAATAACTATCCCAGAATTTTTTTTAATACACAGTCGACAAAGAATCACAGCGATGAATAAATACGTATACATCGATGCTTGCGCTTTATGCATTCATTTTCATACTATGTGCCCCTCAATCAAAAAAATAAACCATTCTGCTTATATAATAGGACCAACATAATATAAAGATAGTGAACGGCGTATTTGGGAGGAATCAAAATACAGGGATATCCAGTTTCAGGAAAATTCTAAATAATGTACATCGCCTTGCGTACCAGGGTTGAAAGTTAAAATATATTTCAACGTCGCTCTTTTAAAGGATTTAATTACTTGTGACGTTTCTCCCCTTAACGACGAGATCCGATGATGATGCATATACTACGAGAAATGGAATCTCGAGGGTCAAGCTGTTGAGTGATTTTACCGACTAATATATACATATGATATAAAGCACATGAATTATAAAAAGGGATGTTAAATATATAATCACAGCATAGCATGCACCAGACAAAAGGACAAAGGTAATAAAGACAAATTCATTTTAGAAGCCTGTATATATAAAAGCAAACGGGGACCTAGCGTAAATTATCGAATACAAATGTTTAAACTAAATCATGATATCGGATGATCAGAACTGCTCTCAAACACATGAATTAATATTTGCAGAGCCATTTCCATCCTGCTTTATCAAATTTCGAACCCAATACCCATCTTTCGTCCCCTTTGACAGTCAATGCCTCAACAGTAATCCATGATTACTAGAAAATTCGGAAAACGTCGAAGAAATTCATTTTAAGGCAGACTCCATCCTTCTGGTTTCATTTGGTATTCTAGCGACCTCACAGTTTGCTACATTTCATGTACATCAATACAACATCATTTCAGGATATTTTATTTTACCCCCCAAAATATGTATAATTTTCCAAATGAATAATTGCAGTATCAGTAATGTAATTCAGAATTGAAAGGTGCAAAACTTGTATTATTCAAAGTATGATTCAATATAAGACCGACTATGCCTATTAATGCCAGAGCTGCTCAAAAGTCTTGCTATAAAAGAAAAGAAAAAAAACGCAAGGGAAAAGGGGAAAAGAATCTCAACGGTGTCCAGGACCTCTAAAAACCTCGCATATAAATGTTTTATAGGAAATTAGTTTCTTATGTCAATCACTAGGCTGCAAATTTCCCGCCCGGCTATGGAAGTTGGCATGGGGAGGGCCTGGGCTACAGGGGTGAGAGACTAAAAGGAACCCTAGGGAAGCTATCCCTTAAGGGCACCTCAGAGGATGCTTACCTGGAGAGAGGCAGATTTCCTGCCAGGTTATGGAAGTTGGCCTGGGAAAGGCATAAACCACAATGGTGATGGACCCCAAGGCTCGATAGGGAAGCTATCCCTTGAGGGCACCCTTGATAGGGGAAGATTATCCTCAGAGGTTGCTTCCCTGGAGTGGTGCCAGGTTTCTTGCCAGGCTAGGGAAGTGGGACTGGGGAGGTCCCAACCCACAAGGGTGATGGACCCAAGGCGCCATAGGGAAGCTATCCCATAAGGGCACCCTTTACAGGGAAAGATCCTCCTCAGAGGCTTCTTCCCTGGAGGGAGGGAGGCAGATTTCCTGCTGGGCTAGGGTGATGGATCCCAAGGTGCCATAGGGAAGCTATCCCTTAAGGACATGCTCGACAGGGGAAGATCCTCCTCAGATGCTGCTTCCTTGGAGGGAGGCATGTTTCATGCCAGGCTAAAGAAGTGGGTCTGGGGAGGGATTAAACAATGAGGGAAGCTATCCATTAAGGTCATCCTTAACATGAGACCATCCTCCTCAGAGGCTGCTTCCTGGAGGGTGAAGTAACCTTAGACGTCATAAAGAAAGATCCTCCTCAAAGGCTGCTTCCCTGGAGAGTGGAAGGTTTCCTGTACGGCTAGGGAAGTGGGCCTGGGGAGGGCCTAAACCACAAGATTGAGTGACCCCAAAGCACTGTACAGACACCAGCCATTGAGGGGGACCGTTTTCTGGGGAAGATCCTCCTCAGGGGCTGAATACAACTATTATACTATAACCCCCTCTCCAAATGAACAACTCATATTGAAATAATAAAACAGTGTACTACACTTAGAGCAAAACCCATCTTTCTCTAATTAGTCTGGAATGACTTAACCCGAACCTGATGTAACCTGGGGACTGCCTATCTAGCAATTTTAGTTAACTTGAAAAGACATTACCTAGCCTTGCCATGAAAAGACATTGAGTGAGGGGACATTTGACATTTTTGCACTGCATAGGTTGCATTAACCACAATCTCCCTATGGGGTATACCTACAGTCCTCTGCATGGGGTGCACTAACCTCAACCCCTCTATGGAAGCTCTGTCCATGACAAAAATGTTAAATGCCCCCAAACTCAATGACAAATGAATTGCCTGACTTGGTATCACAAGAAAATCATTTTCTTCTCAGAAGTTCCCCTAACATGTCCAAATAATGAACACAAACACTCAAAACATAAAAATTACTAAAATAAAACTCTTAGTAAAATAACATCTATTTCATAAAAGACTACCAGTATATCTATTAAATTTGAAAGTAAAAGCCTCACTAGAAAAACTTTTTATGCATCTCCAAAGAAGGAGAGTGAAACATACTATTCGGGTTCTCAGAGAAGAAAAGTCTTCGACTACTCAAGTGCACATAAATGCAACATTCAACCCTAATTGATAACCACCGCCCCCGGCCCCCACCCCCGCATCTCCCCAAGCAAGGACTATTACTCCAGACCTGATAAGTGCTGATGTACAGCGCTTTTGCAGTAATGTGCTTTATACTGACCTCCAGACAAATCATAACTTTTCAACAAGACTCTCTCTCTCTCTCTCTCTCTCTCTCTCTCTCTCTCTCTCTCTCTCTCTCTCTCTCTCTAAAAACTGATAGCCTATCAGGAAATAGAACAGGAGACACGTTCTCTGACTAAACATGAGCAAAAACTATATGCAACACTCATATCTGACAGAGTATTACATTTAATAACAAAGATATCGAATACGAACTCTAGTTTTTCTTAGGACACCAGTTTATCACTGAATGTTTAAATTTCAAGGAAGAATGAGACTGACTCTGTAATTTAAAGCGCAAGTTAATAAATACTTCAGTTAATTGTTCTAAATGACCTCCCAAGATGTCAATACTAGGAAAAGGGTACATTGCCCACAACTTCATCAAAACTGATTTTCGCTCACTTCCTCATCTATGCAAGATGAATAGCATAAACTAAAACCACCTGTAATTCCCAACATACAGCACGAAGGTCCCAAAGACAGACCAGCCAAAGAGTATAAGGAGAAGTTGCAGGGGAACAACAAAAACAAAATGTTACTTGTCACTAACTGCATTCCTAAATATCATGACAAAACAAAAAGCGATTCTGTAAACAATATATCCCGATATTCCGAATTGTAAGGGAAGGTAAGTTAAGTACATCTTAGTTTTACCAGACCACTGAGCTGATTAACAGCTCTCCTAGGGCTGGCCAGAAGGATTAGATATTTTTACGTGGTTAAGAACTAATTGGTCACCTAGCAACGGGACCTACAGCTTATTGTGAGATCCGAACCACATTATATCGAGAAATGAATTTCTATCACCAGAAATAAATTACTCTGATTCCGCGTTAACCGAGCCGAGAATCGAACTTCGGACCACCGGCTTGGTAGCCAAGCGCGAAAATCACTCGTCCAACGAGGAACCCTAGGAAAGGTAAGTAACCGACAACGATGAATAAAATCAAAACTTCTCGTATAATGGCAGGATACTGTGATTGCGACGTAGTGCCCTTATCTTACAATGGCTGACTTCATAACCGGGAATGCATACTTAATGTGATGAAACAAAAATACAAGTCTGCTCAAATGGAAGATCATAAAAAGGGGGGAAATGCATAAAAAGCCATTGAAAAGCCGATAGCGAAACAATACTACAATCAGAATACATTATATAATTCCTTAAATTTACCCCCAAATACCAACACCTTCAAAATCATAAAAAATGGCATTCAGGGTAGCTTCCAAGAAGGTGCCTAGCAGGTATTCAGATTCACAGAAAATAAAGCAACAAGAATCTACCATAGAGATAACACTCAGTCAGCAAAATATGCGGCGTTGAAGTAACTTTTGAAGTCAAATTTAGCAGTTCAAACGTCTTCGCAAGTTAACCAAAAACACTATAACAGATTCATGACCAATGAAAAAGTACCTGAATTTTTCGAAAAAACAGAACAACGATTTACTTTAAAAATAAAAACAATATCAAAGGAAAAGCTTCTCACTTCGGCAACATCCGCCCACCCACAAATTATAAAAATACGATTTACCAACATCCACAACTATCATTGGCAACAAAAGAAACTGTAAATGGAAACTAATAACCTTATTAAAGATGATTCATAAATTTGGCAACAACCTGGAAAGAACCGATGCTACAAAACAGTATAAATCACCTGCCTCGGTTAAAGTAAAGTCCAAAATCAACAAATACCAACAATGGCATTACATAGCCATTGACGATATTTGTCGCTAAACACTACCGTCCAACGAGTTTCAATTAATTTGTGCTTTATGCCCCCATTACAGCTGTAATCAGAGTGCAAATAAAAAATGATTCAAATTACATTTGTTAATATTGTAGTGGTGCCTTCAAAATAGTTGAAAAACATTGGACATATATTTTAATATTACTACACGTAAGCCTACATGCAAATTTCGCTGTTTACGGAAAAGAAGTGAATTATCATATTTTAAAACAAGGCCATGTACCTCAAATCTCATTTCAAACAGTTCTCGTTCATCATTGTTAATTGTGAGACTTTGATAACAGTAATAAAAGATAATGACTATAATAATACTAAATAGTCACTTAAACAGTTAACCAATTTATGAGAAAATGGACATAAATATCACACAAAAAGGAATAAAACTGCAGAACGGGATACCGACAATTGCCTGCTCAATGATGACAAACGTTATCTTACTCTGACCAGAGAACATAGCAGAAAATATACTAGTAGCACAACTGTGAAAAACTGAAAGCAGATAAGTTTCAGATGCGGAGGAATAAAGAAGAATCATTAATTGCACTAATTGCAAGTACTGAAGCGCGCAATGATGTACTACACTCACGCACACAAATACAAACACACACCACACCCATTGTTAGAACTTGCCATTTTTTTCATTTCGTTTTATTTTATTATTTTTTTTTAGTTTTGATTCATTATCATTGGTGTACCCTAAATTGCCATTTATTATAGTATCCCTATCAGGGTTTTATGTTTACTTCCTCCACGTTATTTAGTTATTCCCATTCCCGTTTTTTATCCTCGGTTTGTTTATTCTCAGAGTCCTGTGTTTGGTTTCCTTGGAGTGTTCCGAGGTGTATTTGGAGGTCCCTGTGCCCTATACTAGATAAGCAGTCTAGTTCAGGCCTACGTGTTGGTACCACACGTTTTGGATTACAGCATTGCTCTATTATCCTGCAAGGATTCGCCTTACTTTATCCCTGGAGCCTGTTGCAACGCTGCTGCTTCATCTTCCTGTATCCTTGGGTCGGTATTTGCCGGGGGACCTCGCCATGAGCTGGTATAAAGTCCCTACGTTTTATGACGTCAGAGAGATGTGGCCCTTTGGTGAGGAGGTCTGGCCCTTAGTCTGCAGACTTGGAGTATGGCGGGGCATACCTTCCCTATTCTTTGATTCACACATACGTCCTATTGGATCAATAAAAGGATCTTGGTGGGGATTAAAACTCGTGGCCACTTTATATCTGTTAGTTCACCTTGGTTTCGGTTAATTGCTAGGCTTCTTTCTAGCCGTTATTTTCTCCTTTCTTTCGGGACCATTATTAGGGAGAATGTATGTTTTGCTCCTTCAATTAGTAGTGTGGGTGTTTTGCTCTAATTATTGTATTCGTATTTTGAGTGATTGTTAATTTTTGTATCTATAGTGGTTCCGGCAACCATGCATTGAGTTTGTAAATACATTACATTATTTTTACTTGTGGTATTTGTATCCTCCTGTTAATATTTGCACACTGCCTGTTATCTCAGTAATCGTGATTTTAACCTTGAAGAACACCAGTTCTAATTTTGGCTAGAGAAGTGTCCCGACAACATGCACACACACTCACTACTGTCAAACGATGAATGGAGTATAAAAGTAAGGTAAAAGGTAGTAAGATAAAAGATGTAAAGACAATGAATGGAGTTTAATAGTAAGATAAAAGGTGTAAAGACGATGAATGGAGTATAATAGAAAGATAAAAGGTAGTAAGATAAAAGGTGTAAAGATGATGAATGGAGTTTAACAGGAAGATAAAAGGTAGTGAGATAAAAGGTGTAAAGACAATAAATGGAGTATAATAGTAAGATAAAAGGTAGTGAGATTAAAGGTGAGCTAAAAGGTGTAAAGACAAGACTAAAATAAAAATAAAAAAAATAAATAAGTGGAAGAGATCTAAAATTATAGAAAAGTGTTTGAATACGTAAAGCTAGCAAGTATTCCCTGTAAATAGTCAATACCATTAGTTTCAATTATACCGAATAACCTTTTTAAGTTCAGCACACAATCAAGAGCAGTAACAAGATACCCGAAATCGGGTTCTTGAGAAATACAAATCGCTGACTCTTTAGTTACAACTTTCTTTGTAAGGGGTTTATTTCTAAGAGAATATTACTGCTTAACGTGAATGAGAGAGAGAGAGAGAGAGAGAGAGAGAGAGAGAGAGAGAGAGCGAGAGAGAGAGAGAGAGAGAGAGAACGGTTTCATCCCAGCTGGGTGAAGATGACCGTTTCATCCTGTCGTCTCGAGTTCTCTCTCTCCCAACCCTAGCTGAGGCAAACGGTAGTTTTATCTAATTTACTGTCTTGGTGAACAAAGGCACTCAGAATATTTATTTTCTTAAGGAACTCACCCATCAGTGGCGGTCTTCACAGCTAGACGGACTAACAATAAGTTAGCTTTGCCCGACGAACTTTGTTCATGTGACCTCAGAAGCGGGGAAAGTCAGAACCTCATCCGCTTTTTCTCCGCTTCTGACGTCACACCGAACAGAATTCGTCAAACAAAGCTCGACCGTGTGGACGGGTCTTTACGATACAAAAGAGAAGCACACGCACATACAACGCCAGCCCCCATCCCCTCCCCCACCCCAACGCACACGCACACACACAATACATACTAATCGTTAACATCCTTCTTGCCATAATAGGCTCCTGTCTACTTCCTCGCATCGTCGCTACTACACATTTACCCTCACACACACACACACACACATACACAAATGCTCATTAATTTCTTCCTCGCATACAAACCTGTTTATGGGTAAATTAGTCTCCCATCATCATCATTATCATCAAAGACAGAGTTGAGACTAATTCGATGGGATGAAATCTACGGGAGAGACTGAATGAATTTGTAACTAAAAGGGTGTGGGTTACAATGAGAGCCAAGTTAATTGAACACGACGTTGGAATCCCATGAATCTGAAACGACCGGTTAGCAATAAAGATGGAAAATATGTCTCCGAAAGATAGATGCAGGCCGACAAGAGAACTGATTATTAAAAAATAGAAACAATTCCAGTTAACTACAGGAGACAAAGAAAGAATATAGATGACAGTTAACCGCAAATTTCTTGAGTCGGGTAAATTCTTTATAGGAAATTCTTTATGAGGAGAGAGAGAGAGAGAGAGAGAGAGAGAGAGAGAGAGAGAGAGAGAGAGAGAGAAAGAAATTGAAGATAAGCCTTCAGAGGATCACGTAACTGAGATGAAGGCCAAGAGTCATTCTAGAAGAGCTGAAAGGATTTCCGTTTTTTGAAATCAAGTGGGGGGGGACCGTAAAAAGTTGTGTTGGGGAGATTAAGGTATTTATTTCCTCTGAAAAAAACAAATTCCTCAAAGTGATTCTCGAAAAAAAAAAGTTGGAGCAGGCCGCTCTTACATACACATGATATCAAATTCATATTTTTTAAATTTGAATATGAATATGATGAGTAAAAGAGAACTCCATAAGCCACGTGAAATGGCGGTTAATGAAGCTTTTACCTTCGACTTATATTTGCAGCTATAAAAACATAACATATCTGAAAATAACTGCAAATTAAGCAGTGATTTATGAATTTTAAGCTGGCAAGCCAAAAAGTGGTGCAATTCCAGCTATTCGGCGCTTAAGATTGTGAAATAAGAAAGATGGAGTGGTTGGACAACAAGACAAAGAGATCTAGAAAATAAAGGCGATGAGTCACAGGATTCGAAAGGTGGAAATGGAGGAAACCCCCACCGGTCCACTAGGAACCTGGCACGGAGATAAGAGTTAAAAAAATAGAAAAAAAGGTTAAAAAGGGTGCAGCTAAGTTTGTTTGTATGGTGTTTTTACGTTGCACGGAACCAGTGGTTATTCAGCAACGGGACCAACGGCTTTACGTGACTTCCGAACCACGTCGAGAGTGCAGTTCTGTCACCAGAAATACAGATCTCTCACTCCTCAATGGAATGCCTGAGAATCGAACACGCGGCCAACGAGGTGGCATGCCAACACCATACCGACCACGCCACTGAGGCGTTAAGTTTCAGGTAGAGGCCGATGGGACACTGCAAACGCAGTGAATAAATAAAGATATTATACCGACGTCACTATCCCCCAACAAAAACAAACTGGAAAATATAACAAAGGCAGCGTATTCACACAGTGTTTAGACTAACTTTCTACGAGAAGTAATCATTCACCAGTGAGTCATTTGAACCTTTACATAATTATGCCTAGTTGATATCAATGGAAAATAACTGTGCACGCGCGTGTGTTTGAGAGAGAGAGAGAGAGAGAGAGAGAGAGAGAGAGAGAGTGAAAATTCAGCACATGTATCAGTACTATCATTACCGTCAATAATTCCTGCATCTCCTCAAAACATGCTTTACATACTATCAAATTATTATCATAAACCATCTCAAATATAGGAATGATGCATTACTTACGACAATTTCATAATAGCAAGCAACGAGCAAAACTATTTTTAACAACAGAAAAAAATAATAATAGAAAATTAAAGTCCTTAAAAGATTTGTCCTCCCGGTTGGTCTGGGAAGTGTATAGTGCAGGTAGCCTATTAAAAGACCATTTCAAGCCCTGCGATGCATAGGTTTTCTTAAATATCTTTTTGAATATCAACTGTATCTTCCTGAAAATTTGGCACAACATGTTTTACACCTTCCGCTAATATATGGCAATATAATTAAGTACCCTGAATTAATAATTAAGGCACTTTACTTAGAAAATTTTCAATTTCCTCAGTATTGGTTGTAAATGCACGAACACCTGTCGTTGGCTTAGCCAAAGAGTTGGTAAAGAGGCCCCGCCCATTCCTCTCTTTCTTACTCTGTCTGATACTTATGAATGGAATAGTGTACTACCATAAAATGTACACGAACTACCATTTATTGCTGATTACTTTTCATAAAGCCATTTGTATGTTTTTATTTATCTTGTACCTTTCTTTTCTATTTCCATGAGAATGGTGTGGTAGTGGCAACTTTAGATTACTATTGGAGATATAAATATGGAAGAAAAAAAAAAAAAAAAAAAGATATCATAGTTTATTTAAAAGTAAGATCACTGTATGCATTATTTTATTGTATATATCCAATAAAGTATGTACAATATAAACAGAAATTTTATAGATTTTGAAGTAATTTTTTGCAATAACCATGGAAACAGCATAGACATACAAAATAAAAAAAAAACTGGTGGATAAATATATCAAAACTTATATTTCAGCTCGCTCCCCATCACTGTCTAAAAACAAATCGTCCTCGTTATCACTGGCGACGTTGACAACGATTGGATCTATGCAATCCCGGATGTTGTCAGTAAGCCAGTATTCGTTCTCGAAAGCTTGACTTCGTTGGACAGCTCCTTCCCACACCTGTTTAGTGACAGCAAGCCTTGCTTCCTCCGATCTGGCCTTTAGGTCTGCCCTGGTGAAATGCCGTAACGATGAACGTACATATAGCTTCATATGCGCTCATACCTGCTCGATGGTATTGAGTTCAGGATGTGCGGGTGGAAGGCGGACGACAATCTAAATACACCTGAACAGCTTGTAACTACTGCCCCTCCAATTTTCAGCAGGTATATTTTCCAGTATATATATATATATATATATATATTATATATATATATATATATATATATATATATATATGCTATAAATATATCAAGAGGTCATAATAATCTCCCAAAAAAAAAAATAATGAAACACAAATAAACTTTATGCCATAAACTAATTTGGATACATAAAACAATAATCCTAAAAGTAAATTTAAAAAATGTAAACACTATAAGTCATAATCATAGTACGGTACACTTTCATTCATATTTTATTTTGACAGGGAGAGAAAGTCTCAGTCAAATGCAAAGAAAATTGGAAATGTTCAAGAGTAAAGTGCCATTATTAATAATTTTAGATACTTAGTTATATTGCCATTTTTACATTAGCAGATGGTCTAAAAAACATGTTGGGCCAAAATTTCAAAAAGATACAGTTGATATTTAAAAAGATATTTAAGAAAACCTATGCATCGCAGGGCCTTGAAATGGTCAGTAGTTCCCCCCCCCCCCCCCCCCCCCCACCCTTCCTCTCTCTCTCTCTCTCTCTCTCTCATCTCTCCTCTCTCTCTCTCTTGATTTTTTTGTTGTGTATCGCCATTATACCATCATTTCCTTGTCATAAATCTGATAAATCGATGTCTCGGATCTTCATAACGTTTGAAAACGGAGGAACATTCCGATACAAAATTATTTTAAGGAGCCATGAATATCGAAACTCTACCATTGTTCATTGCGTTTCCACATGACAAACCATCTCAAAACATTCTGTGCCTCACTTCTTCTGTTATCTCTATCATCAGTACACACACACATACACACACAGACAGACACACACACACATACACACATATAAATATGTATATATATATATATATATATATATATATATATATATATAGATATATACACATATATGTATATATATATATATATATATTATCATATATATATATATATATATATATATATATATATATATATTATGTGTTGTATGTAGTGTCCCCTTAACTTCTAGAATTCTTCGCGCCTTTTTGGATACGCTTGCCAGGTCGGTAACGTGACGGCTGGGGCCTCTGGAGTGTAAAAAAAAAATCTCTGTAAAATTATATGGTAGACTAGCACATAAAAGGAAATAAGTAAACAAACAAAAAAGACCATTCAAAAATATCAATGCTTCTAAAAGCTATTACTTAAAATGCCTGAAAAAAATACAAATAAAAAAAGAATTAAAACTATAAATAACGTTAGAAGGTTAAATATACGATACTGAATGGAATGAAACCGGCGAAGCAAGTGAAACGCACAGTAAAAGAAAAAAAATACCCACTTATAAAAAATAAACGAAACAAAAAGGATTTTCTTTTTTTTTCAGTGGAAGGAGAAAACAAATAACATCATTCGGGAAAAGGAAGGCTGAGAACTTCCTTCACGGGAACAAGACAAACTTATCACTGCAGTCCAGGGCGATGCAGCCTTCTGCCAACAGGACAGATAAAAAAAATGATGAAGAAAATGAATAAACTCCGGAAACAAATTAACAAACAAAGGATGGCGAGAGAGGGGCAGACCTCCTTACTCATCGAAAGGCATTTTTGTTTTCCTCAGCCGGTTCACATTTAATTCTGCACCGCATTCGACCATCTTATATATATAAAATTGTTTAAAATCTACAACAAAGCAAAACTGTATGGTTCTATTCTAAGGAAAATGTAAAATTGAGTATTCATTCGTCTCCCATTCCGAAGACACTCAGAGAGAGAGAGAGAGAGAGAGAGAGAGAGAGAGAGAGAGAAATCAAAATACACTTTGTGTAACGGGGCCCTTTTTAATTATCAACGTTGGATCGGATGCATTTCACCTCGGAATATCAGCGTCAGACCTCGGCAGTTGTGACACAAGATATCTTACAATCAATCAGCTTTCTCGGTTTAATGTACACTCTGTTACTAGCAATGGTAATACAAAAAATCTTCGTTATACAACTCGTTACAAAACGTTATAACGCATCCAATAACATAACCACATTATTCGAATACTATTCTTTTAAAAATACTGATAAAAGCATAAATTATGCGATAACACTCCCACAGGAGATAATTACGACTGTCGGCAGATAGCGTGACGGAAGTCATTTAAAACGAACGTAATAAAAGCAGATTTCCTGACACAATACATGACAATTTGCAATCACTATTTGAGATCGTGTGAAGGAGCGACGAAATGGGAGTTTATAAACTGTCACTTTTTCTTATCTTTTAATCTTTTTTTTTTAACTTACATTACCAACCGGAAGTAAACCAAAAGGAGAACTTCATAAACCAGTTTTCCTCTTTAGTAATTGGTTGAAACATAAATCTGATTAGCCTGTAAGTAAATAAAGCACAAATTTCAGTAAACAAAAATCTAAATTCGATAGCTGATGCCAATACTGCATTAATGGGCCCCAGCCGCATTCATTAAGAATTTACGCTCGAACTCTGATCTTGACTCGTGGCAGATGCTGCAATGAATTTTCTATCCTTTTGATCAAATGATCTGGCCCTAATGAGAATTCAGTCAGTGACTGGAAGCTCCAAAGCTTTTGGTGTCTCTCCTAACTACACTGAACTGTTTGACGTTCATTTATGACGCTGCTAAATTTTCTTCCTAAAGAAAAGGCATCTGATAAGATTGGACACGCATCTCTTCCCGTTATGACCGAATTCTTTACAAATGATATTTACAGAGATATATAGCATATATATATCTATAAAGATGAATGTTTGTGAGATTTTACACAAAGAAATGTAAAAAATCCAGCTTTTATAGCTCCAAGTACACAAAGTGAATACCAAAATTTTTTTAAGTATTAGTAACATTTATACAAAAAATATCATCATCATAAGGCTAATTTAATCAACTCAAGAAAAAAAATAGCATATTTTCTGAAGCATTTATAAGAGTATGAAGGCAAACACGTGCCTGGCGTAAATCTCCGAACACAACAATTCAATCAAAATCATGTGATCACATCCTGATAGGATTTCCTCTCAAACTTCAGAATCAATATTTGCGGAGCCGATTCCTTCTTGCCTCATCGGAACCCAATAATAACGAGTTTTCATCACTCTTGAAAAGGCCCCAGTTGCAACGCTTGACGTCTACGAAATTTGGAGGAATTAAGAAAAAATTATGAATTACAATTTTCATACTTGTGATTTTAATACTTATTCTAGTATTAAAATCACATTATCCATAGAGAGAACTAATCATTTCACCGAGATCATTTTACCGAGATAAACAGGATGACTTCTATGAAAAAATAAATAAGTAGATAAATAAAATACAATAATTACCAACAGATGAGGAGTCAGTGATGGATTCATTGCTCCAAATTGTTACATGGCGAAAAGAACAATAACCAAGTAAATTAGTAACTGTCCCAGGACAATTAATTTAGAATATTAGTTGATGCTGTGTTTCGCCCTTACTAAATTACCCAGACGTCAGTTGTCTCTCTCTCTCTCTCTCTCTCTCTCTCTCTCTCTCTCTCTTCGAAGTTACCTACCATGTAGGCCTTGTCATGTCAGCAGTTTTCAAAGAAGAGACGTACGGCATTTAATCATTAAAATCAGAGGAGGTCCTCAGAATATCACACGAAAACAAGTATCTATGATTATTCTTTAGAATAACAGAAACAACACCGTACCATGTCAATCATCCACCATGACAACCTGTCTACCTGCATCTAACCTGATCAGAGAGAGAGAGAGAGAGAGAGAGAGAGAGAGAGAGAGAGAGAGAGAGAGAGAGAGAGAACATGATTGCTTGAAATGAAAGGACAAAGAAATTACCATTTTCAAGGTGTTATGTACATGAACGCAAACTTGGCGTGACTAATGGTACTTCTCGTATCACGATAATTAATTTGGCAGATTTGTGAATATTTTAAATATATCTGGATTATAACTTCAGGATTCAAATAGAAGTGTTATGAGGCTAGAGCGAAGGGAATATCTATAGAACCCAAATCCTCCACCATTTAATATGAGAGAGAGAGAGAGAGAGAGAGAGAGAGAGAGAGAGAGAGAGAGAGAGAGAGAGAGAGCGCAGTAATTTTCTTGTTTCTCAGCATTTACATTACTACAAGCAAAATTTGGGAGCAGATCTCCTATTATAAGTGGCCCTTTTCGAAATCTAAGATATACCGGCATCATTACAGGCCGTTCTTTTTTCCGGTAGAGTTAAAATTTATTTGGATGCGCTCTTGTACGATTTATGCCTCAAAAATCTGACATCATCGGAAGCCCCACTTTGCCGTTATCCCTAAGAATACTGAGATGGAGAACATTTCCTTTCAAGAGACTTTTCAGATAAGATCACGTGTAAGGATCACATTTTCTGAGGACGCTGAAATGTCAAGAAACGTCATGAACGCCCGAACAGAATTTATCTCTAACTTTCCATGACGTGAAGAAATCGGGTTATGAATCATCAAGATCGGAAGGCATCACTAAATCCCATCATTAACAGCCGATGACGTGGCAGCATTATGATCGAAATTATATCAATCTACAAAAAGATACTCTTTCCTTGAGACGAAACGAAGTATTAATTATATCAATCTACAAAAAGATACTCTTTCCTTGAGACGAAACGAACTATTAATTATATCAATCTACAAAAAGATACTCTTTCCTTGAGACGAAACGAACTATTAATTAACAGCCAAACATAAAACCTCACATGAAGTTGCCACAGCAATAAATTAACGTAATAATATACCATCTTCCGCCCAAATTCTTTTCCACAAGGAAAATTCACTCTCTTATATCCTCCTGATGGAACCATTCGAATAGCACTCATATACAACGTCAAGTTTGCCTATTACAGGTCAGGCTCCCACATGAAAAATTGCAATCTATGTGAGGGATCAATATTAATTTGCTTTTCCATCCTTGTGTTAGTGTGCGCGTGCGTGTATGAGAGAGAGAGAGAGATCCAGTGGAAATGTTCATGTATGTATTATCGAGAGTTGGTTTAAAACTTTTATCTCTCCAATCTGTTTGAAATTCCATCAAATATTTCACAATCCTTTGTCTCATTTTGCACCCTTCATCCATCTATCTACCTTTTCCTGATGCCACCTTTCAGAAGAAGATCTACATTCACACATGATAAAATCAGAAGGTCGAAAATAAGTAAAAAATTAATGAGAGAAAAATTGAAATACTGTGAAAATATCAAATACATATATAGTGAATACTGACTTCCGTTGTCTATTGTCGAAATTGAAGTGGACCTTTAAAATTTCAATGAAACGTAGAAAATGGCGAAAAAATACCATGGTTGAATTCAGCAAGGCCAACAGAATTTTAACAGTAAAATTCTGTTGGCCTTGGAAATGAGCAAACTTCAGACGATAACATCGTTTTTTCGGGCTTACGATAAAATTGTGGTGTTCGTGTAATT
>NC_087202.1:64314725-64337225 GCF_015104395.2 Macrobrachium nipponense | reverse complement strand
ATCCCCAGGAATGACTCAATTTCTTTCTTTGATTTCGGGGTACGAAAATCTGCAATTGCTTTGACTTTATCATCGTTTACTCTATCCCCTTCCTTGGATATGACATGACCTAAATATGTGATTTGCTTTTTCAAGAAGGAACACTTAGCTACTATGAGATTCAGGGCCTCTGTAACACGGTTTTTTCGCAATAACTTTTTATCTATGCATTTCATAAATATAACGCTTATTCAGAATACATATTATATCTACACATAAATTTTGAGTGTATTCTGCATTACGTAGGTTGAGTAAATTTGGTACTTACAATGTAAAAGTGACCTTTTTTGAAGACGAGCCAACTTACTCAGAGAAAAGGTTTCGAACGCACTCGTTACGTAACTTATGACAGTATTTCTTCCCTCTTTCTCGATGGATGATTGGCTATACGTAACGAAGGCTAAACCTCTGGCAACAATGACATACAAATTTAAATACAAGCAAAGCAGTACACCTTTATGAACTCTGGAACCTCTCCACTGATAATTGTCATAATGAACAAACCAGCAAAATATGTTAATAAATACAAACACACTTCGATTATTAGTCTAACTTCCAAAATAGGTTTCCTAAGAAATTACAGTCTACTTTATAGGTCACAATCAGATTGACAAGATGTAGGGAATAGTTGGTAATTTTCAAAAACATAGTAGACAAGCTTGATTTGATAACTGCTATATCCAATGTCAAGCAATTTTTATTTATTGGCTATCAACCTATTTACTGAAAAAAAATAGCCGGTACCGTATATTGGCTTTAAACCTTCACTAATAATTATCGTCAGAATGATGACTTCATGAGGCTCCACCCACTTTCGCCTCGTTATAATTCAGGATAACACTGAAGGCTACCACGGGCACTGTTGGATTAGAAAATTTAACATCTGTCTATAAAAACTAATTTCTCGAGTAGTTGTAAGAAGTGCTAAATGATCCTCAAGGATCCCAGCAGTTGGCCTAAACGTTTAATTCATGTATATACTGCTATACTGTTGCGGCACTACTGCTACAGTAGTATTACTACGCTAGCACTGATACCCCACTCACATCTATGTATCGTTCCGCCATTCATAAAGTCTTTGGGTTTCAGAGCCAATGAAGTTTCTGTCTGGTGGATGGGCGGGGCAACATTTCGTCAAAGGTGTGCTTACCATGCTTACGTAATGAATGTTTTTCGACTCTTGGCTCGTAATCATTGGCCATGGCGTCGGCTAGATCATTTTTACTCTATAAAACTTAAAACTATCGGGTTTAGGTTATTGATAATGCTGACAAAATTTGTGTGTGGTTGTAAAATATACTTATGTCAACTTTCAGCAACATCCGATGCTTTGACAAGGAGCAAAGTCCAAAAAACCGTGTTACAGAGACCCTGAATCTCATAGTAGCTTAATTTTCAATCCTGCTAACCTAAGTCTCCTAAGTACTTGCTTAACCACTTCTAAGTGTTGCACGATCGAGTCTGTTGCAATTAATATATCATCCATGTACACAAACAAATTTTTACCCAATAACCCATGCAAAACTGCGTTTACCAACCTGGTAAAGGTCATCGGACTACCCAATAAACCAAACGGCATCCACGTAAATTCAAAGTGCCCCTTGGGCACTGAAAAGGCAGTATATTCCTTACTATTTTCAGTAAGAAGGACCTGCAAAAAACCCTGCGCTAAATTATTTGAACTATAAATATTATGTCCCCTCATTTCTACAAAAAGATCTGGTATGCATGCAACTGGGTAACCATCAGGAATTGTCTTTTCATTCAAGCGCTAAAATCGACGTATACTCAGACAGAACCTTCCTTCTTAGGCACTGCTAACAGAGAAAAGTTGTATGGAGACACACTAGGTCTAATGATTCCTTCTTCTTCCCATTCATTGACCTCTTTTTCTACCTGTTCTCTGATTTTGAAAGGTATGCGATATGCAGGAATAAAAATGGGTTTTGTACCTTTCTCTAAATTTACCTCGTTCTAACATATTAGTCAATCCCAGTTTATCCCCTTGTAAAGCTACCGTGTCCCAAAATTCTCCCAAGAGCTCGCTTACCGCTGCTATATGCTCTTTATAATCTGCATTAGCTAAATGTTCTCTGAATATTTGCTTCCTCGATTGCATTTCTGCCTCTGAAAACTCAGTTTTCTTCTCTACAAGAGCCACTGAACCACTGTCATTACTCCAATCTTGGAGGTCTACCACATATGTATTCTTCTGGTATTTCCTAACTATATCATTACAGTTCAGTAATTTTACCCATGTAACACAAGCGTTTGATAAACTGTTCACTGATGCAGTGCTAATAACACCCTTCTCAGTTTCTTGTTGCCCTCAATTACGCATACTTCCGTGGGTTTTTTCACTTCCCTCTATTTGACTTTTACCATAGTCTTTGAACTTGGCATTAAAATAACACCCTATGATAAAACACATTTATATTAGTACCTCCCTGTTCCATGATCCCATAAATATCACCGCCCATGGTTCTCATTGCATCGACCAAGACCCCATTGTTAGCATCAGTAATAATATCAGTATTAGTATCAGTACCACCACCCATACACCATTGTTGAACCCGCAAAACTTGTTACCACCGTGACCCTCAATATCCCATTTATCATCACCGCAGTTATTCCCTGTATCATCAGTGTGGGTTTTGGTATCACCGCTCCCCATATCCCTGGTATCATTACCATTAGCACCGCCAAAAGCGTCCCCATTTTCAGTATTCCCAATATCTTCAGTTTTATTTGCATCCTCATAAGGGATAAAAACACCGGGTATTCAAACCGTTATACCACTAACACCTGCAAGGACTGATATCTTGTGTCTTCTACATGCAGGATGGCCCAGCAAAAGTCTGTTGCCCAACGCAACCCCTTTTATAACCAAAAATGGTTCTATTAACACTCTATCACCCAGAGTAAATCGTATTCTAACAAAACCCAGGGTCTTTAATCTATGAGCTTGCACATCTCACACCGTCTTTGTTGAGGGTTTCAAAGGGTAATGGGAGAACATGGATTGATACAGATTATGGTCCATTAAATTGATAGACGCACCGGTGTCAATAAAGATAGGGATATCCACATCCTCCACTGTTATACTATCGGCCTGGGCTCTGGGGCATCCCCCACAAGACCACAATGGCACGTACAAATCATCTGTACCCTTTTTCTTGATCGGCTGTCCAAAAATTTCGCCGATCCCTTTGCCCTCTTGAGTGACCTACCTGGGAAGTTCTCGTATTGTAACTCGCAAATTTCTGAGGTGCAGGTCTCGCATCTCTCCATATCTAAGACAGACAAGCCTGCCAACAGTGATCCACACTTTTGCACATTCCACAATATTTGACTCTAAATACTTTCTGTGTCCCCTGGTTTATTACAATTGTAGCATTGTGACTGCGGTTACCTCTGATCGATCGACCCACTATTATATTCCACTTTTGCACACAAACAGGGAGAAGAAAATTTTGTCTCTTTGTACCATATTTCTTGGACTGGTCCCATTAAAAAATGTACTATCCACCATGGGACATATGTTTCTGAGTTTGGGCATAAATTAGTTCTTCGTCTGATGTATGTCCAATCTTTTCATCAAAACTGTCTACAATTGTATCTGGGACGTCATGTAGTAGCATTGCGAAATGTATGAATGTAAATTGTAAATTGTCGAGTGAGACATTATTCCCACTTTCCCATTTGGAATTTTTCAATTTCTGTATCCTTTCTCCTGCTGAGTCAAAAAGTTTTGAGCTATACTCAATAAGGCTTGTTGTGCCTTTTCGAATTTTGTACAGCCCTTTTAAATCTCTTACCATATCTCCGTGTTCTTTTGAGCTATAAGCCGCTCTTAAAAATGCTTGTAATTCGGTCCATGACCAACATTTTGTTTACTGAAAACTACGGCATATAAATAACAAATCCCCTTTATTGAAATCCAACAATGCTTTTGCCTCTGTGAACACCTCTGTATCATCCTTAATTCCCTTGGTGTTTAAATAGTTATTCACTCCCTCAATAAAAATTTGCACTGGTTGGGACAGAACGCCATCAGCATTGCCTCAAAAAGGGCTAACTCCTGCATTTATGTTTGTTATTTTGAGCACCAGTGTCTGGCTTGTACTTGCGTTGGCCATTTTGGTTTCTTTATGATAACTCTAATGCTTTAGGATTCGCCCCGACCTCAGTAACATTGATATATTTATGTGCACACAAACCACCAACCCAAAAGTAATAACATATCATTCACCAGTAAAAGATAAAATAAACATGCAACAATCCAACAAACTGCTATTTCCAACTAGCTGCTTCTCAGGTTCAAGGTTAATCAGCTGATTTACTCTTACAAGGTCACATTGAAATATAAAAAAATGGGAAGAAGCTAGCGAGAGAAAGATAATGTATCTCGAACCATCTGATGAGTTAGAGCAACTGTTCACCCGGCCACCTCTCTCTCTCTCTCTCTCTCTCTCTCTCTCTCTCTCTCTCTCTCTCTCTCTCATGCCACACACAAAAATGAAACTTAGAGTACCACTTTTTCTAATGCATTTCAATACAACAAAATCACTAATGTCCACTGAATCCCGAGGGACATCAAATTAAAATACATTTGTGAGCAAATTAACACCAATAAAAAGAAAAAAACAAATAAAAAATAAACTTATACACTCACGTCTTCATAGGTCCAAAGACAGTACCTGGCTACACTTGCAACCGCACATAATTAATAATTAATTCCCGTTATGATATAAATTCACTTTCACCAACCCCCCCCCCAAAAAAAAAAAAAACACAGGAACATGTCTTTACACTAATCAGCAACTAAGATCACTACCAGCGGTAGCTTCATGGCTTAAATGCTGACTGTAGGCTAAATTCCCCTCAAATCAGCAATAGAGTCCCGATACATAATTATAACCACTTTTCCCTAAAATATGCCTAACCTATCTAATTCTAGTCTCTTCCGAGGCATTACCTAAAGGCTTTAATGTACCTTTTAACTGTTAGCCACCAAAAATCTCTAACATCGAAAAATCTCTAATGAGGTCAAATGACACTCGTTTAAAGAAAAGGAAAACAAAACATCTAACTGGTAACATAGCCCACCTTTTTTCTGTTGAATGCCATCTCTGGAGTTGGCTGAAAATCAGTTTCAAACTACGTTAATGTAAACTCTTTGTTACAAAAATATACTTTTTATTTCCCAAAATATGCTAACATGAAAATGGAATAATCTTAATTAAACCTGGCCCAAAAAATAAACGTTAAAGTATCATATTCCTCTTAAAATCATAATTAAGTAAGTACCCCCTTTTCCCCTAAGTGTCCAAACATTCAAAGTTTATTAATAGTAAAAATTAGTCTGAAGAAAAACCCATAAGGTGTCTTCGAATCCATCTGAAATAAAGAAACCATAATCATGACACCATAAAACATTAAAGTTTGTCAATAAAGAATGTATGCTGCACCTAACTTCCCTTTCTCTAGAACTCAAGTAATGGTCACTTCAAATGTTAACTTTTTCAAAGTTTCTCGTTCTACAGTACCTTGTTCGACGAACCTGCAACACCTCTTCTATGGCGTGTTCCACACTTTATCAATCAAATTCAGCGTGTCCCCCTTTGCAACTTTTCCTCTAGATTATATGTCATTTTCTGTTCATTACAAACACACACACCTTTTGGCACACAAGAGGCATGCACGCTACATACATGAAACTCGTGATCTTCGAAATGCATCAATGACCCCAATTGTGCGCTGGTAAGCTTTCCTGTTTGTTTTTTTGTTTCAGCATCTTTATGGAATCCAGCATTTTGCATGTCTCTAACCGGCAAGAGCTAAGGTTATCACCTCGACTATTTCATATTATAGACTGTTGCTGGTGTCTTTAAGACATATACACGCTGTTGATCAGAAAATACAATTCACTGAAAATATAAAGTATTTTATATAAATATCAAAACAGTGATATAATCTTGACATCTATCATTATTATCATACAGAAATTGTGTGTATGTACAGTATATATAAATATAAACAGATCAGCAAGTCCACAACCATCTTTGTCCCTATTTTTGTATTTAATTTTATCCCGGGATTCCTCGGGATGTGCAAAAATATCCAGGGATTATTAAACCTACAAAATTGTCACGAGCACAAAAGTCATGAAATCTCAAAAGGGGCAGCAAAGGCCAGCCACAAGAGGCAGATATGGAGGTCAGAGAATACAAAGGCAGGGGTAGGAGGTTAGGGCATTACTCCGCAACCTGATAAATTAAGATAAAGGTGAAAACTAGTGGGCGTCTTTTATCAATCAGTATAGAAAGTGAGTGCCATTATAACACACACAACGCTAACCATACTGGAGGAGGTAGACACTGGCAGTTCTTCAAACAATACAATTTGAAGACATAAATAGCAAAATATGTACCCACACAGAAGTGTGTGGTTACATAAACTCTTCTTTGTGGGTAATATTTTTTTTTTACTTTTCTTCTTCTTTGTTGTAGAGAATAATACGGTGAATTCGTCCCAACTGTTTCTGTTGCAAAGACTAATGTTCAACAAAAACCGGGGCCGGGTCAGTATTGGGTGGTACTGGAATCATGCGCTCTTGCTTAATTTTCACATCATCAGCAGTGGCTCGTCAAAACCCAATCCTATTCAATATGAGTATGTCTATAGCACTCGCTTTCACTGATTGATAAAAGACTCCTACTTTTACTTCTCGCCTTTATCATACTATAATAAGGTGGTGGAGTACAGCCCTAACCGCCCCCTACCCCTTCCTTCGTATCCACTGACCTCCATATCTGTCTCTTGTGGCTGGGCTTTTATCTCCCTTTTGAGACTGTGGCATCTTTTGTGCCTGTGATTTCAGTACTTTTTTTTATTTTTTTCATCTATTGATTCTTTTTTTTTCTTTTTTGCAATGGCAACGCCCAAGATCGAGAAAAACCTGGTAACAAAGGAATGGCGGTTATTTAGGTTTTATTATAATATCAGCCTACTTAACAGTGGGTTTCTCGGGGCAAGGATCTATGTTAGCCTAAGCCTAGCCGTCACCCGAGCTAGATGGAATAGGTTCGCATACCTGATTATCAAATATCTCCAAACTTTCGGACATATATTAGCATACTTTCTTTAGGTTTAATCTAATACTATGATGCATGTAAGGGCTCTCCATCATATTTGAAGTAACTCATTAGCTCTCAATCAGTTCTCTTTTCCGAGCGTGGAATGGGCTTTGCATTTTTCATAATTCTTTATAATTAATACATATTTGCTGAACAACAGGGAAAATAATGTTAATATAATAATACTCTCTAACCTGGCAAATTAGCAATAATCAAGGGAAGCTACATTACTTCAATATACAGTGTAAGCGAGGGGATAAAAGCTTGTTAGAATAAAAAAATATCATCAGTGTTGTAGAATTGTTACGAACCGAGAGAGAGAGGTCCGCTCCAAGTTCGATATTATGATAAACCAAAAGAATTCAACACCAACAGTCGAAACTGGGGATACGAATACAGAAAAACACACTAACAGAACAAAGGTTTATTTACAAGCTCACTAACAAAGATAAATGCAGAATGGTATCTCCTATTTACATAAAAAAGGTAAAATCTTACACTGCATGAACTGGGGAAACGTTAGGGTAATGAAAGTACTTGCTGGCCAGTTTTACGACTCGAAGCAATGGCTTCACAAAAGGAGAACTACAATTGCAGACATCTTCTTGACTCCATATTGCAGAAAATAATGTCTATTCTTGATACCTGAATGGCAGGAACTTCTAAAAACCTCTTGCAGAACGTTTTTTCTCTGAAGTCTTGCTCTACGTCGAAATGCCTCGGTCGTCCACTCCTGGACGACTTGACCAGAATCCGATCAAACTCACGAGCACCTTTTCCTCTCTGATCTTTCGTCTGTTCCTTCTTCTCTTATATCTCTCGGATGATCTCTGATCTCTGCTGCTGAGCTCTCACTGATGAACTGATCTGTGACTCTTACTGATGATCTCTGCTGCTGATCTCTCACTGATAATCTGACCTGTGACTCTTACTGATGATCTGCTCCCTCCTACTTCGTCAGTCGTATTTATACGGCGACCTGGGAGCGGGGCCTACGAGTGAACGTCCCAGGCTCCCGAGAGGATGGGAAAGATTTAGAAGAATCTGGACGAAGTATTACATCAGAAATTGTGGCGTTCCTCACGTCACGTCGGCGCCTGTCAAGTTCCATAACACTCCTGCCGATTCTAGAACCACCATGAGAACAGGCGCCTCCAACACACGCGTGAAAGCCTCCGTGCTGCAGAACTTCTCGAAGATGCGTTTTCCTTTCCTTTAACTCGTAATTCTTTGCTATAAAGCAATTACCATGACACGTCCACCCCCCCCCCCCCCCCCCCCCCCCCCCCCCTCCAAAAAAAAAAAAAATTGAAATAAACTGATTTTATTTTTGTTTCTAAAGAGAAGCAAGAATTAAACAGCAGAGGAACAATTCTGCATAAAGCTTTAACCCAATCAAGCACACACACTTCTCCACTCACACTCACTTGTGCGAAAACAGAAAACGGTCATTAGGCTACTCATTCTGAAAAATCTCTAGAGAGGCTATCAGCTATAACATTATCCTTTCCCCTTATATGAACTATCTTCAGGTTATAGTCATGTAATTCTAAACTCCAACGCATTAGATTTTTATTCTTGTTCTTAAACCTCTCTAAATAAACCAACAGATTATGATCAGTATACACAGTTAAAACAGAACTACTACGTGCATAAATCTCAAAGTGTTGCAAGGCTGTAACTAAACCAAACAATTCCTTCTCAATAGTGGAATAGTTCTGTTGTGCTTTATTCAGTTTCTTTGAATAATAGGCAACTGGGAGTTTCATTCCGTTCACTTCTTTTAACAAAACCCCTCCTACGCCAATATCGCTGGCATCGATCGCTAAATTATATTCCTTACCAAAATCAGGTAATAATAGAACTGGCTCGTGAATCATTATAGCCTTTAACTTATTGAAGGCTTCCACACACGCAACCTCAAATACAAAACTGCGTCCTTTCTTAAACAGATTAGTTATTGGAGCGCTTATTTCCGAGAAATTTGGTACGAATCTACGGAAGTACGAAACCATTCCAAGGAATCTCATGGCCTGTTTTTTAGTTGTTGGGAATGGGAAATTTACGATAGCTTCTATGTTCCGATCCTTTGGACAGATTTTACCAAGACCTACCTTATGTCCTAGATAAGTAATAGAGGCTTTCCCAAATTCGCATTTCCTTAGATTAAGAACGAGATTCGCTTTGGTAAGGTCCTCCAAGACTCTTGCCAAAGTCCTTACATGGTCCTTCCAAGTCTCTGAAAATATCACAAGATCATCTAAGTACACATCACAGTTGTTGATGCCATTTAAAACTTTAATCATTAACCTTTGGAAGGTAGTGGCGGCCTTCTTCAAGCCAGAAGCCATAACTTTGGGATCGAAACTACCAAATGGTGTTATAAAGGCGGATATTTTCCGGGCTCGTTCACTTAAAGGTACTTGCCAATAACCTTTAGCCAAATCAAGCTTCGAGATGAACTTGGAATTTCCGATTCTATCTAAGCAATCGTCAACCCTGGGTAAGGGAAAATTACTTTGCTTCGTTACACTGTTTACCTTCCGGAAATCAATGCACAACCTATCTGATCCATGTTCCTTTTTCACCAGAACTACCGGGGAACTCCATTCACTCTCGCTAGGTACTATCAAATCATTATCTAGCATGTAAATAATTTCCTTCCTCACAGATTCTGCCTTTTCTGGGATCAGACGATATGGACTTTGCCTAATGGGTTTCGTGTCCTGCAACTCAATATCATGTTCTAAAACATTGGTTAGGCCTAGTTTGTCACTAATAGTTTCAGGATAATTCACTAAAACATTACATATTTCCCTCACCTTTTCCTTTTCTAAACCCTAATTAAAAATTTCGAAATTCTTAAGCACCTCGGAGTTTTTCTCAAAACGAATTTCTTTCTGGGACACCGTTACTACAGGTTATATTTCTTGAGCAAATTTACATGCAGCCACTTTGCTCTACGTTAACCCATATCTACTAAATAATTCAGATTCCCTCTCTTCTCTAAAATTCAAAAAGGACCTTCGAACTTATACAATAAAGAGGGACATTCTTTCTGGACTAATACTAAAACTTTATCTCCTACACAGAGATGTCTCTCTTACGCTCTAAGATCATGTTTCCGTTTAGTTTTCCCTTAACTCTCCCTCTCGTTCTCCTTTGCTAGTTGCCAAGCATCTCTTAAACTGTTTTTATAATACTCTAGATTAGTGATGTAGTCACTCTCTTCTTTATTAATTAAGTTACATTTTAACATTTCCAAAGGACCTTTAGCGGTATGACCGAAAACAAGCTCAAAAGGACTAAATCCTGTAGTGTCATTCGGTGTCAACCTTAAAGCTAACAGAACCAATGGTAACTTTTCTTCCCAGTCGTGTTCGAAGTTCTTACACAATTTCCATAAACAACTCTTTAACGTTTGATGAAATCTCTCCACAATGCCTTATGATTCAAGATGATAAGGTGTGGAAGTTACGAGTTTAATGCCTAACTCTTTCATTCTATCCTTGAAATATTTGGATACAAAATTACTACCATTATCACTCTGTACAGTACGAGGCAGGCCAAACTTAGAAAAATAATTTAACAATCGTTTAACTACGGTCCTTGCGTTAAAGCTTCTTACGGGTATCGCCTCGGGATAGCGAGTTAGTCTATCAATGACTGTTAACAGATATATATTCCCTCCCTTACTTCTAGGCAAAGGTCCAATCATTTCAATAACTACATTCTCAAAAGGTTCTCCTACTGAAGGAATATTACACAACGGAGCTCTGGGAATTACTTGATTCGGTTTCCCGGCAATTTGACATTCATGATAGCTTAAAACATACCTCTTTAAGTCACTCTTCATTTTAGGCCAAAAGTACGCCCTACCAATACGCTTAAAAGTTTTATTTACTCCTAAATGTCCTTGTTCACCATGTGCTAACTTCAAAACTAGCTCACGAAGCTTCCTAGGAACCACTAATTGTTCGGTGATTTACCCTTCCTTACCTAACTTAGGACGAACATAACAACACAAAACTTCGTCCTTTAAACAAAGAGTTTCCTTACACACATCATCGAGATCATCATCCAGCTCACATTCAAAAATTCGGGTTAGTGTCTCATCCCCTCTCTGGAACTACAGCTACACCTTCCCCTTGGCTATCACTTTCAACGATAGTGTTAGGTTTCTCAGCCACACTCATGCCAAGATCAACCTCGACACCTCTATCACACTCGTTCGAATCCACGAACAAATTATGACCATAGTCTACGTCTGTATCTAAACCCGACCTAGTTACTACCATTTCAGGCACTGGAATATCCCTCACAACAGGATTCACATTCTTGGATAAAGCTAAGTCCTTACTAACAACGGGCAAAGTGTCAACAACTGCAAGTTTCACTTCTCCTGACACTACCTGACTTTCTAAGTTCAACTTCAACAAAGGACAAAGAACACAAGTGTTAGGAAATCCACCTAACATGACTTTTTCTTCCATGTTGATTTCTGCCCTGTTTGGCGCACTCTCTCTCCTAATCAGTGAGACAGCAGCTCCTGTGTCTCGAAGCAAGACTACTTCCCTCGAAAATACTCCTCCAAGAGAGGAAACTACACCTTCTGACAGAAATTCACCAAAAAATTTCCTAGTTTCTCTCATCACATCATTCCTACTTGACGAAAGGTTAACTAGAGACACTGGTTTCTTAATGTCCTTACTCTCTACTGCACAATTTCTCGCTAAATGCCCTTTCCCATTACATCGGAAAGAAGTTAATTCTGAGCCACTAGATGCCACCTTACTTTTACAAACCTTAGATGTATGACCAGGTTTTCCGTGTGTATAACAGGAATAGTCACTTTTACTAGAACTGAAACCTTTACTGTTTTGTACTCTACCAGACAAAGGATCATTTCGTTTCTTACTAACACTCAAATTATGAGTTAGACTATATTTGTCAGCTAACCTAGTTGCTCCTGCAAAAGATACTTCTCGCCTATCTTCGTTATAAAGCTTAATCTCAGGGGATACGTTATCTTTCAAGTTTTCTAACAACACTAAGTTCTTCAAACCATCAAAATCCTCAACCTTAGCAGAAGTTAACCGATCAAAAAACAGCCTTTCTAACTTCTTACCGTATTCTACATACGTAATATTTTCGTCCTTTCTCAAACTTCTAAATTTCTTACGGTACGCCTCCGGTACTAACCTGTACGCGCTAAGAACAGTTTCTTTCGCAATCTCATAATCATCGCATTCCTCCTTAAACATGCAACTATACACAGTAAGCGGCCTTCCACTCAAAACATGCAACTATACAGAAACTATTAAATTTTATATTGACTTTTTTTTCCTAGAATTCCTCCACATTATCAACAAATCTTACTAAAATTATACAATTCCAAATATATCGGCTATTTGGTCAAGTAATTACCTTTTAATAAACTTTTTTAACGTAGCATTGCAAACTTCACAGAGCTCTCGCGGGAACTTTACGTTTGAAACACAAAATGTGCACATTCCGAAACACATGAATTATGAACTTTAATTTGTTCCATGATCAAAACTTTCTTTGCAGGAATGTGCCGATGCAAACCAGAGCGGCAACATCCTCCCCTGACGTCAATCAAAAATATCGAGGATCTCTATCAAGCGAAATTTTTATCCTCATGCGTGCCGTCAATGCATCTCAGAGCACATCATTATAGCCATGAAACTTGTCTGGCGCATTCATTATAAACCTCCTCGAGACGTTCAATTCCAGGGTAAAATTGGCTCCTAGTTGTTGTGACGGTTTTAATGTCAGCGCATCCCCATAATGGTCTCCATAATGAATGAGTTCTTGCGAGACCCTGCGAAGCCACCCTCGTCGCCTCCCCACCCCCACCCACACACACACATACATACACGCACACATACGGATAGGTGTAAACCTAATGACTTTTCAGGTTCACTGGCGGAGAGAGAGAGAGAGAGAGAGAGAGAGAATACCAACCAGACTACCTGTTAAACGCCCCCATTTGCCAAAACACCGTTGGAAAGTAAGATATAAAAATTGCCAGAGTCCCACACATTAACCAGCCTTATGAATATATTAATGTCGTAATGCGTCGCACGAATGGTAATGATTCAACACTTACTCTCTCTCTCTCTCTCTCTCTCTCTCTCTCTCTCTTGGGATTGGAAAGTAATGAAGTGTTCTGGGCCCAAAAGAAAACGCCAAAAGGGAAAAACCAATTGAATAGCGTGTCAATATGTACTTATACTGCCTAAAATAAATCATTTCACGGACTACGCCTTTCGAAAACAGAAATAATATGGCAGACGTGGCTGTACTGGCAAGTTTTTGACCTGTTTAATGCAGTATTTTGAATGAATGTAAACTTCGTTCTCCCAAATCACAATATACAAATGAGAGGAAATAACAAACATTATCAACAAAAATACTGTTTTCGTCTCAAGCGTACATTCAGGGGGACCAGACATAATACCCGCAGTATCTATACTTGATGGTTCTCCTAACATGATTGTACCAATTCTTTAAAAAAGTGTGAAAAGAAAACCAGGATTTTTGTCATATCTTAACAGCAATCAGTATTCCCAGGCCGAAAGCGCAATCCTAAAAACAGAAAAACTAGACACATTATCGAAACAATATTAGAGACATTGGCAAAGAAAACTCCACTGAGGTTCAAAAAACATTTTTTAAAACCATAATATCTAGCAAAAGTTGAATAGGCAATAATTACATCGATAAATACTAAATTGCATAATTAACACATAAAAAAGCGTGTAATTTACGAATGAATCACTTCAACATAAAGCCAATTTTATAGACAATCATCTAAGTTTCAGGAAGAAAATGAGAATACAAAGCTCCCTGGAAAGAAACTTATATCGCTGGGAGTAACATGTTTACATAAATTAATTTACTGAAACCCAGGAATGTAAAAACTGAGCCACCTTGCTGTAATTGAGAGTTTACAATTATGATTTTGCCTACATATTTATTGTGTAAATTTGTCGCCCAATGTGACACCACCGTGGCCCCTGAGGCAATGATTTGAACAGACTCGAATATCCACCGTATGAGCGTTGTTGCAAATGAATTTTACAGACTTCAGTCTTCTTGTTGATGTAAACAAGGCTTCAACCATTTTTTACGGTTGTTTTACCCCTGGTGTGGTCCCATCTTGCCACCAGGCCATGGTAAGAATAAATTTGATTCTGCACACTATATGGAAACTTTCAAGGAAATTATTTAATTTTTAAGTCAGAAACCATGATCAATTGATGTAAAGCATGCATGAAAACATACTTAGTTAAATGCATTTACTCATATATACAAAGGGAGGGATACTTCCCTAAATATATACGAACTAGAGAGCCAAACGCCGAGGAAACTTTGACCAAAATCCCTTATGTGAGCTTTCAGCTCAATCGACCTAAAATATAGTCTCATTATAGTGTACAATAGTTGCCTGTACTACCCCCAACGCAGGCATTTAATTAGCTCAAGGACTCCAACTGCAGAGTGCTAGCCCGCAAGCCCCCAATAGAACCTTATTTTTCATAACCAAATTATGCAATTTAAAATTTATACTATCTCCTCCATTTCCTAGCTCTTACGCGATTTAGGCAAAAAAAATGAGAGAAAATAGAAGCAGCCGAGTAACGAGGCTTTGACACACGCGCATCAAGGATGAATAGTACGAAAAAGGTTCTATTCTATTTTGAAATCCACATGACACAAGGCTCTTATGAGTCAGAAACTGAATACAGTATAAACGACTTGCATAGCTTTAAAAATGCAGTTACGAAATGACCATTTGTCCTCTCTCCCTATCGTATTCACGGGCATACAAACGTCATATCCCAAAACTCACATTTATGAGTTATGATTAATTTCTAATTATACAGGAAGGCATCCAAACAATAATGGTTACTGACGTCGAATATACAAAACTTACTATTAATGAACACTGATGTTAGTCATGAAATTCCTTCAAATAGATTTTTTATAGAAAACTATTCATACAACACAACACAGACGCTCGCACATATACACAGATTACTGGGAAAAGAATAAGTAATTCAAAAGACCTGAAAAGGCCTGGACAGATGACGGCCAAGATGGAGCAGGTCCAGAATGAGGCTGTCAGTGATCCGTCTTGCCTTTTCATTGGAGCCAGTCCGGGTAGAGCTTTATAATGAAATACATTGTGTATAAAGGCCCCCATACACTGAACGATTGTCTGAGCGAATGTCGTTATCGACCCACACACACACTATTCATACAGTATGAACGATCTCCGCACCGATTTCAGTCTGAAAAGATTTTGTCTCGAGAAGACATGGCATCATTTCTAGAAGAGACGCGCACGATAGCGCTGTATCGGCAGACCAAGGCCAATATAGTATAGGTCAGTCGGAGAGACACAGCTGAGCAACAGACAAACCCATACATCGAACGATCTGTGTATGACAGACTTAAGTCGCAAGCCAGCAATCTGGTCGTGATAGATTCCCGCTGAGATCGTTCAGACACGAAGCTCCACCCATTTTTGCATTCAGACAAGTCAATACAAAGTATTTTTGCGAACGATACAGACAGTCGTTCAGTGTATGGGGGCCTTAAGACTCTTACTGAAGACAAAATATACATACATACATTCATACAAACATACATACATATAAAAGGAGCCATTGTAAAAAATAGGTGAGTAGAAAATCTGCCTCAGTTACTGGGTGAAGAAATATCACTCGCAAACGTGAGGGTATATTACTCAAATACAAAAGTTAAAATATCCGTAAAAAGTAATTGCTCTACAATCGAGACTTTTTCATGTCAATCAGAGCGCGTCAGAGAGAGAGAGAGAGAGAGAGAGAGAGGAGAACGTGCATAAGAGAATAGAATACTAGAGAGGATAGAATGTCTTGAAGATACAAAAGAAAAATGCAGAAGTATCATTGCCATCTGTCAGGTGTACAGTTCATAATCCCTGAAATAATTCGAGATCGTGTTCTTCTTTGATAAATCCTTTGTGTATTCTAACTTGACATATTTCAACTTCATTCTGCCACCACCATATTCATAATGACCATTAATACTGACATTTATAAGTCGATGACCTTATTCTTAGCAACGTTAGGTTACATAAACAAATAAATCAGACGTACATCAAAATTTTTAACTCATCTTCGTAGAACAGGAGACTGTTCGTCCTTCCCTTCCACCCTCCCTTCCTCCCTCCCTCCAATCAACGAAAACAAACGAAGCAGTTCGAGAAAAGGAAACTGACAGAATGACTAATAGCAAGAACTGGAAGAATAAATGAATAATAACGAAGATGAAGAGGCTGCTCCTTTGATTAAACACAAAGGGGGAATTCTGATGAACCCTAAACGACCATCTTGCATTAATAATTCTGCATCAGATCTGAGATGAATATCTAATAAGAAATAAGATGAGGTCATCAAAATGATCAAGTATGAAAGGACCTCTACAAACATGTCTAAATACGAATAATAGAACTGGAGAATAACATTTCATCTAGAGCAGAGAGAGAGAGAGAGAGAGAGAAGAGAGAGAGAGAGAGAGAGAGAGATCGGGGGGAGTCTGAAAAGCAAATGACAAATGATACAAGTTCGATGGAGTTGCGTTATTCAAAGGCCAAGCATCATTTAAGTAAACTGAGATCAGTTTTAAAAAGCACTCCCTTATCCAGAAAGTCAGGGAACCTGCAGATGGCAGACAACATTCATTCAAACTCTCCAAAAGTTCCAAACGAATAAGAGGTAGTACACTCGCGCGCTTATGCATCATATACATCAAAGCAAATTAAAACAACTTCAAATGTCATACATTATGTTAAATACCAATGTATTTATACGTCTGCCGGAGAAAAGCTGAGAAATGTGGCACTGCATACAGGATATAAGAATGTTCCAGGACTATAATAAATTGAAGGTTGCTCAGGGAACAGCTTTTGCTCTCGCCTCATTCTTATAAAGAAAAAGTCATACGCATCAGTTTTTACTTTACATCAGATACAAAACACCCAAAATTTTATTCTTCTAAAGAAATACTTATAAATAAAAATATTAAATCTGAGGTAATTAAAAACACTGTTTTTTTGAGCTTATTAAATGCCTGCGTTGGGGAGAGAGTAGAAGCAATTATAGTGCTGATAATGAGACGACATTTTAGCCTTATTGAGCTGAAAACTCAAATGAGGAATTTTGGTCAAAGATTGCTCGGTGTATGTCTCTCTAGTTCGTATATATTTAGTGGTGTATTTCTACCTTCGCATTATGTGTATATGCATTTAAGTATGCATTTATGCATGTTTTACATTTTGGAAATGTATTTCATTTGTGTACCATGACAGGGTTCAACAATCAGAAAGAAATGACAGAAGGCAGAGAAGCAACAAAATTTTAAATAAGTGTAGGTAGACGAAGGAGGAATTAGATACTCCCCATCTTTTCGAGGATAGAGGGAAGGAAGAAATCGCAAGCGAGCTACCGAGAGACATTGGTAATTGGGAAGTAGAGCTGATGGTGTCATAAAAAGACTATAAAACCATGATCACTAACATCTCTAGAGACACAGTACTATGGAGACGTTTGCTCTTGAGGGATTAAATGTAATTTTTCATCAATCCCTCAGGTATGGTTTAACAATCATCAAACTTAAAGTTAATAGCAAGCGTGAGAGTGTTAAATATTTAAAATAAGCATCATATACCTACATACATACATACATATATATATATATATATATATATATATATATATATATATATATATATATATATATATATATATATATATATATATATATATATATATATATATATATATATATATCATACACACATGAGTCTTATCACATCAACGTGATTCATTTATACGCATTAAGCTACGAAAGTCCTTTAATATCTAATTCGCTCTACCTCGGAATTAATATATTTTCATATATGTTAACCGAAGGGGAATTTCTTAGTTGATAATAATTTCGTCGGCTCACGAGCGCGAACCTAGGAACCAAGATATCAGGACGTAAAGTGAACGCTTCAATGTACGAGTACATCCTGATTTCTTGGTTCCTAGGTTCGCTCCCGTGAGCCAACGTAATTATTATCAACTAAAAAATTCCCCTTCGGTTAACATATATGAAAATATATTAATTCCGATGTAGAGCGAATTGATATTAAAGGACATTTGTAGCTTAATTTGTGTATATATATATATATATATATATATATATATATATATATATACATATATATATATATATATATATATATATATATATATATATATATATATATATATATGTATATATATGTATATATATATATATAATATTATATATATATATATATATATATATATATATATATATATATATATATATATATATAATATAAATATATATATATATATATATATATATATATATATATATATATATATCCAAACACAACAAAAATAACGCGATTAAAAAAAATCTACTTATATGTGCTCAAATACCTGTCATGTGGTAAGAATAAAGACGGATCATCTTTGAATATATACCAACTGACAGACAAAGTTATCTCAGTAGTTTTCTTTAAAAAAAAAAAAACTACAATAAATTAGCCCTTGAAAGAACAAATTCCATTGATAAGTAAACTGAGTTGAACATCTCATACTGCGTTATTGTTTGAATATGTCAGTCAGATAAAAAGTTCAGATGCAAAAGATTCGACATAGGTACGAACAGTCTGTTCTCCTAATCAAATACCAATAAGTATGTGATTGTATTTTTTAAAAAATGGGTTTGTTGATTATTGTACTTACAGTTACACTCTCCCAGCGCCTCCTAGTGTGAGGTTGGTTCTGAAAAGAATAATAAAGAATTTTTGTATTGAATTGATATTAAAAAAAAATACTTAATCAACAAACTTATATATCAGAAAACTAGGGAGTACGCGATCTCTAATAAAAGACACTTAACAGTAAACCAAATTACCAATTATTTTATATAAGTAATTTCTTCTGCCTAAATCGACTGTAACCAAGATGTCTGAAAGAGGTATGGAAAAGTTTCCAGGTAAAATTTCCTTACACCTTATTTTTAATCATCTGTTGACGCAAGCCTCAGAATTACACAAAGCACATCTCTTAATAATCTAATAAGAATTTAATTGAATAGGACAGTTTACAGAGTGGTTAAAGCCACAGAATATTAAAAACAACATCCTCATCACCTTCACACCAGTCACTAAAGATAATACTCCTCTTGGTAGAGCTCACCTCAGTCCCACTGCCCAGTGCTTCAACTTATAAAAAAGTAATCCCATCATCATCAGCATCTTCCTCACCATCATCAAATCATCTAATTCCAACAAAGTCAAATTTAAATGAACAGAATCAAATCCGCGGAAGAACCAGCATTATTTTTTACAAACCATGAATTTCGGTAATAAGAGTATCAAGCAGGATGAAGAAATGTTTCGTCCATGAAAAAATAAAACATTTCATATTTGGTAAAGGGGACGCACGTCTCCGAATTTGGTAGAAATTTATCGAGAATTTATTTTGAACTGGAGAACTATCGACAAATGTTTAGTAATAGTCGAATTTTTGCGGAGGAAACATAAGGAACTTTTATTTTCCATTTTCTGTAAAAAAAAAAAAAAAAAAAAAAAAAAAAAAAAAAAAAAAAAAAAAAAAAAAAAAAGTTAAAACTGGCATCAAAAGTAAATGCATAAGCTGAAATCAGAAAAAAAGAGACAGAAGAATGATTTATCATTAATGGTGTTACAAAAGTTTGGGAAAATATCGGGGTAATTACACGATCCCAAATTTCGCTCCAACAATGAAGGATGTGGTAAGAGGAGACTGAATATGGGAAAAGTGAAATTTGATCCACAATTTTTATTTTCGGTTGTTTAACTCACCGTTTAGAAAGTATATAAGAAACGTTATCTTAGGAATGAGCACTTAACCATGTATCCTAAAATCCTGAAAGTTTTCCTATCCTTTTAATATAAGTAGTTTAATAACAAACATATATTAACAAAATAAAGAAAAGAAATAGAATTGGAAGACAGATACAACAAAGGGACAACAAACCTGGAGTTCACTACCTTACATGTAAAGCACATGTAAGATCCATCACGGGGCTCTGGGACAGTATCTGTGATACTCAGGATGGAGCTGAATGCTTTTACTCTTCTTTAAAAAAAAAAAAAAAAAAAAAAAAAACGGAAGTGTAAGGTGGCTTGGCCTCGTTTTTTTGTAAATCTGTCAACGGACTTTACAACATGTGAAATAAAACAAAACAACAAGTAATGCTAATATTAGGGCAATCTAGTAACCTTGTAATGATACAGCCATGTGTAGACACACACGCAAACACACACACACACACAAAGAGAGAGAGAGAGAGAGAGAGAGAGAGAGAGAGAGAGAGAGAGAGAATCTTGATATTCTTCCTATCCTCTCTTGGCTTGGCACTCTCTATTGGTATTACAGTCCGCAATATCCCTTCCATTACTGGATGTGGTGTTTAGTCCCCTTCATATAAACCCATGAAATATTGGCTTTATTTTCCTATGTAGATGATTCCACTGGAAAAAGTGCGCTAAGTAGTAGGCAATCTTTACCTGGTTCCTAACTCATCAATTTCCTCCTTTTCTCTCCAGATGACTTGAGTTTATTTTTTACAATTTGGTTCAATTTATTTTGAGATTAATTTACGTTACATACGTTCTCTCAATTGGTTTGTGTCTTAACAGACCCGCGCATGTGATATTTACTATAATTGAACTCACCCAGAGTTCATACATTAAGAGGTTACCAGAGAGCCAGAGAGGGATAGTCTCGTTCCTAGGTGTTACACAATCAATAAGAATTGACAGCATGAAAACCTATCTAAACAGAACCAATTAATCAGCTGACATGATAACCAATGACCTATCTAACTTGCAATAAGATAAACATTAAATGGACTAACGAAATAAAAAAAAATCCCGGAAATGTGGTATCAATACAGGACATATGTAACAGCATAAATTTTTATCCTTCTGTGTTCCTCATTCACTAGCCTTTTCATACCAATTTAGTTCCAGTGCATCAAACGCCTCCCTGTCAGCATTCATCACTTTTAACTTTAGAATAATGTGTGAACTGATTCCTCTCACCCTCCATTTAGATCGTTTAGGTACGAGTTGCCCATTCTTTCATCTTCCGAGAGCAACCAGATTCGCTGAAGAGAAGCACTAATAAATATTCCTCGATGTTGAACTTCTTTTTTTCCAGTGGTCCTTTATTCCTCAGGCTAAGAGTATTCCCTTTGCATTTTAATGTTTTTATTGGTTTCATAATGTATTTATTCTATTTTCCCCCTTTTTTTAAAAAGTGGGGACCCTTCTTTCTGTATTTCTCTTTACCTCGTTTTTCTTCTTCCAATGAGCACCATATTTCTTGGAAGGTTGAATTCCAAGTCAATAGCCCCTGTGGGCTTGTTCCATACGAATAAGCTTCATCTTCTGAATAACAATAATAATAATATACATACATTATGTAATGTGTAGATGCTTAAATCAATACAGTATGCGTAAAAATAAATGGAAAAGGATGAAAATGAAACACGCAGCCACGAGATAAACTTAATGATAAATGAAGAGTTAGATAAAATCGCTCATTGTCAAAAACAAAGACATGAGAATCTCAAGAAAATCCTGAAAGATTCAAAAATCCAAACACAGTGAGGATCACATGACTCACTGGATTCGAGTCGTAATGCAACTCTTCTTCCCAAGACATTAAGTGCCTTCGGTGAAATGTGGCAAAGAATGTATGATGTTGCCATATCCATGAAATTATGTTGTCTATTGCAATCTTTTCATTATATATACATATAAACCGGAAAAAGCTATAGAAATCCACATTTCTTGACCGATTCTGGTGAGATTTTAAATATAAGTCAATAATCAAACTGAGAAAGGTCATGATGAAAACAAAATTAAAATCGGACCTTTCGTTACATAAAGGGGTTTGTGGGGAGGGGTAAAATGTAAAAACTTACCAAAAACAACAGATATTAGTGTCTAATCCATAGTTTATAAGGTCGTCACTGAGAAAAAAGTGACACTCCTCATGCCCTTCAAGTCGAAGTTCAGCACTGATGAATGGGGGGAGGGTGAAAAGGAGTGGGAAGGGGGCGATTAGTAAAAATAACCAAAAACGGCAGATATTAGTGGCTCATCCATAGTTTTCAAGGTCTCTAAGATGAATAGTTACACTCCTGATGCCCATCAAATCCAATAGGGATA
>NC_087202.1:64302225-64304725 GCF_015104395.2 Macrobrachium nipponense | reverse complement strand
TTGAACACACCCTTTGGGTACGGCACTGACATCATAAGACATATCCAGACAATCTTTGAGTACTTTGAATACCTCAGCATCAATATCCGACTCACCACGGCATATACTTTAGGTTTTATTAAGGAATACTTTGAAACTATAGTCATATATGCAATAAAACCCAAAACATGCTGTGGAAGAGATATGTAGATGATATTCTAACATTTTGGTATAATAGATAGGGCAATTTCAACGAATTCCTTTCGAATTTAAATGCATTAGAGCCGAACATCAAATTTAAAGTTGAATGGGAAACAGAAAACAAAATTCTTTTCTTGATGTTTAATAATTACAGACAAGACAGAATACATTTTCACCATACACAGAAAACCAGCATTCTCATTTTCGTACATTCACTACTTTAACTATCATGACATTTCATTCAAAATAGGCATAGCCAGCAACCTATTCTTATGAGCCTTAAGAATTAGTTCTTCAGATTTCCTAGAAGAGGAATTTGAACTAATTTGTGAGCAGCTTTTGTCTTTAAGGTATCCTGACCTTATAACTGAGAAAGTTATTCATAAAGCAAACGTAATTTTCTACGGACCCCCTCAAGACAAGACCAGAGAGACACCCAATAACAATAAAATAAAAATCACACACTTGGACAGGATTAAGTCGGTGAGACCCAGACCCTTCGAAAATGTAACCCTTTTGCTTTTACCTACCCAAATAACCTAGCCAAACCCCTGATTAACGTCCAACAAAAGACAATCCCCAAAGACACAGGAGTGTGCGAGATCCCATGCCTGAACTGTGACCAATTTTACATTGGTTTTACAGGAAAATCGCTTCCCCAGAGATTAAAACAACATAAACGGTCAGTTAGGTATGGACAACAGAGCTCAGCTAATTTTAACCATATAAATAACCAATAAACTAACAGAATAAACTGGAATTTGTCCATTTATTTTAATTTATAAGCAAACAAATGATCCGGACAAAAAAGCCAGATGACAAGTCAGCTTGATTAAACAAAGACAGGAAAATGAACACCCTTAAAGGCGTCTGGGATTCAGATATAGATAAAATCTTCCTTCAACCAACACTTAAGAAGATTAAAGGGGAATTATCAGTGGGGATGGCTTAAACCGGCTACCTTTTCTGTTACTATTCTGTAGCCTTTCTCATTCATTACCTACCTGAAAAGAGAGACAACAGTCTCTGAAATATACTACTTACTTTCTATATTTTAGCATTTTTATGGGCTACTTTTACTAGATGGAATTCTGCTGTAACAGAACATTTTTACCATTCACACACACACACACACACACACACACACACACATATATATATATCTATATATATATATATATATATATATATATATATATATATAATATATATATATATATATATATATATATGTGTGTGTGTGTGTGTGTGTGTGTGTGTGTGTGTGTGTGTGTGTGTGTAAGTATAATGATAAAAAATATCTGTACGATACTTGGTTTGTATACTGAAAGCAGAGAACAACCATAAGATTTCCAATGGAAGTAAAGGCATACTTTAAAAAATAATCAAAACTTGAATCATTTTTGAATAAATCATTGCACAAGATGCGGGAATTTATAAAAATTAAAATTCAAAGTGTCTAATATATAGTTCACTTATATACAATGGAAAACTTTTAGGAAGTGGTACAGTAATACAAAGAAATAAAACTACTGAAATTATGACTTCAACAGTCTACAGAAAAAAAAAATGATGCAGCCAAGCAACAAGTCTGTAAGTTACATAAGACTGAATATTTCTTTTGATTTGGAAATATCTTATGATCATTCTAAATTTCGGTGAATACACTTACTTGGACGCGATTTGTTCTGCGAATACTTTCTTTACGCAAAATTAACGCAATAAGAAAGTAAGGATAACCAAGCCTTTACTTTCAGAGTAAAGCAAGGCAAAGATTCCCGCCGAGAGTTTTCAAACATTATTAGCGCAGTGGGGCGCATGAATTCAAATCTTAGCAATCTCCCCCAAAACGATTAAAAGAAAGGCGCGGAGTAGCACGTAGACAATTATACAGAAGACGCACAAACAAACAAAAGATCGTCGGGAACAGATAACCAAGTGTTCTGAATAATAGCATTGAATTAAACTGAATACTGAATTTAGGCCAAAGGCCAAGCACTGGGACCTATAAGGCCATTCAGAGCTGAAACGGAAATTGACAGTGAAAGGGTTTGAAAGGTGTAACAGGAGGAAAACCTCGCAGTTGCACTATGAATCAACTGATAGGAGAGCGTGGAAAGTAAGATGAATGAAAGAGAAAATGAAAGGAGGTACAGCAAAAGGAACGAAAGGGGTTGCAGCTAGGGGCAGAGGGAACGCTGTAAAGAACCGTAAGCAATGTTTACAGTGCACTGCATGAGGTGCCTGACGGCAGTAGCCCCGCCGCCCCGCCCCCTCCGGTGCTGAATACTTAGTACCCAATAATGAAGGCAAACCCATT
>NC_087202.1:64297225-64299725 GCF_015104395.2 Macrobrachium nipponense | reverse complement strand
AAAGCAATTTTTACCTAAAAATGCATTCACAAAAACTAATCAATTTCTCAACAAAGGAAACTTTAAATGCAAGGAATTTTATGGACAGACAAACAGCAAAACACTAGATTGCTATAATATTCCGAGTGTCAATACATAATTTTCTAAAACACTAAGCAGTACCATTTCTAAGAAATAATTACTTTTACTTTAACACAAATTTAAAAAGATGTCAAAATAACTATTACTTTTATTGAAACATGGACAAAATACCTCTCTCTGAATAACTCTGGAAAATTTACATCGCCCATACATTCTACAAAATTATTTTAAAACTTTTTCTCCGACAAATATTTCAGCATAATAGGTACACAAATTCTTTCCTCCACAATAAATTTCTTTTCACTGCATAGAACCGGCAAAGCCATTCGTTTAACGAGAAATAATTCCAAGAAAAATAAGGTTATATGTTTTACAAAAAGGACGTGTATATTAATTCTGAATAAACACAAAGTGACGGGAAGTAGAGGTAAAGTTCCTGAGAATGTGGTTGTGGAGGAGATAGATAGTATAGGTCAAGATGGGAATAAAAGTGCTAAATATAAATGAAAAGATGAAATGAAAGAGCAATAAATTAAAGATTTATACAATGTCTGAAAAGAATATCTGAGAAGCTCAGACATAGTGCACCACCCAAACTCCTTTGAACATGAATTGCTAAAGATAACTTAAAATCTGCCCTAGGCTAAGAAGAAAGCCTTATCATATAACTCAACTGACTCTCTGTCAAACCAAGAAGAGATGTACACCTTTAAGACAAGCATTGTGATCTTTTGATTTTGCCCTTCCCAAAAAATAGCTCAAAAGGAAAAGGTTACTTTTCATAATAAATTTTCTTCAAAAACTAGCCTAAAATTTTTAAGGAACCATTAGACTTTAGTTTGAGCATTCGTTTGAAAAAATTACCGTGTTGCTTATTCAGTTCTGCCTGGAAGAAACATGTGGTGGTAAAGCTCCCTACGATCATCTCCCTTCTGTAAACTCAATAAATATTTCAAGTAAACTGATGGAAATTCTATAAAACTGACTAAATACAGCGGTGATGCAAATATCACATTAACGCAGACTATCCATAAAAAGTATTTTATGGACAAACAAACAGCAAAACTCTCGATAGCTATTGTGATACTAGTAACAAAGCAATTTTACATTACAATAGGTTACATTCTTTTAACTGAGAGAAATAAAGAGTAAAAATAATGCCCAACGTGCATAAATCAATTGCAATGATTATTCTTTTGGAAACACGAGCAAAATAATTATCTCAGAAAACCTCAGGAAATTGACATCATAATTACGTACAATATACAAAACTTTTTTAAATATATATTTTTGATAAATTTTTCCCCATCAATGAAAAAACAAATCTTTTTCTCAAAAATAAGTTTCTTTCCAAAAAAAGCGACTGTTACATACAAACAAAAACAAAAATGGTTCTTTTCATATCAACGCAAGAGGGGAACACTTTCCAGTTGCAAAGGTTGAATATACCAGCATATACATAACCAAAAGTATCTGAAAATAATTTCACTCTCAAATTCTCAATAACTTAATCTTCAATAATACGTGCACATCTTTTCTCGACATTCCAGGTACATTAATTAGTTAATGACACATCTGGTGAAAAAGCCTCGTAAAATTAAATTGTAATTTATGAGTCACAAACATACACATTAAAATTAGCAACGGCCTGAATAATAACAACGGATTAGACATTATTACAACACCACTTGCAATTAACTGCACTTAGCTATAGTAATAAACATTAAAAGCCTTAATCTAGTTGAATAACGCAAGTGTCCTATTCATTTACGAAATTTGGACAGGATGCAGAAGGCTTGCTATTCCAGTCCATTACTCACAAGATTAATTATGATGTGGTAACTGCCCCATAATGATGTTTATGATAAGAGTCATCATACAGATATCTGGACACGATCAGAGAGAGAGAGAGAGAGAGAGAGAGAGAGAGAGAGAGAGAGAGAGAGAGTCTATAATTTATAAGATTTACTTGAAAGCAAGATTTACCTGCTGACTGAACACAAAAAACTATAAAGATAACAATGATAAAACTCCTTATTCCAGTCAACATCTCCTAAAACCCGTAAAATGGTAATTGAGAAAGATCATGGAAGTAACCAATACACATTACAATGTGTAAAAACAGTCAAGATTACTCACGATGAAAACAAAGACACGTTTAGTAAAGATTATAGGAAGGAGAGAGGAGAGTGAGAAATCAATATAGCTTTTGATAAGAGGAAAATTAATATCTTAATCATAGTAATCTAGTGCACTAAGAATCCAAGTGTCACGTAGCCTTGATGTTAAGATCCTCTTTGTTCTCAACTGTGACGAAAACTACTTGTTCAAAATAAAACTGCCTACTATAACTAAACTAAGAAAATGGGGCCGCCTAATGGACCTCATGAGGGCCGGAAGCAAAACTTGAAGATAAATG
>NC_087202.1:64274725-64294725 GCF_015104395.2 Macrobrachium nipponense | reverse complement strand
TTCCATTAATATAATGAAACAATGTTGTAGACGAAAAAGTAAAAATGAAAACTTCTGAAAAAAGGCTTCTCTTATCCTAAGAACTACTACCTTTCTTACAGAGGCTCTCGAAAAACTTTTCACTTCCCTCGCATCACTTGCTCGCACTCTCCTTTTGTTATCACGGAAGCTTCCAATTTGCTCTTGGATCAGGGGCTAACAACTGGTAGGCCAGCGGAAAATAATGTTTTTCGGTCATAGATTTACATCATCCATTTTTATTTCCTTTTGTTTTACTTCCTTAACGCCTTATATATATATATATATATATATATATATATATATATATATATATATATATATATATATATATATATATACACACACATATATATATATATATGAATATATATATATATATATATATATATATATATATATATATATATATATATATATATATATATAGTCCTTGAACTTCCTAAAAGGTGTACATATTTATTGTCGAAGTAATAAATACTGGAAACAAAACCTTTTCTCATGGTTGTGTTTTTTGCACTTGAAATATGTCTCTTTTCCTCCCTCCAGTAATATTGTCACGAAGCACATTTCTTTCCTTTTCAGTGGAAATAAGCTATGCGTATCTGTGTGTGGGGTGGGGTTTATTTCTGAGAGCGTGTGTGTTGCGTGCAGTTCACATAACAATGAAAGAAGGGAAAATAAAGGCCATGGAAGAATTATGATAATGATGTTGATGATAAAGCGACATCCCTACCGACCCGTTTGTGACAAACGAATACATCCCCAACATTCGTCCCTCATAAAATATCATTTGGTTATCGAAATCTCACCCAATCTCGTCCCCATTTCACATTAACAGAGATGTCCAACTATGATTATTTACTCTCAGCAGTAATATTCATCTGCATAACTGAGCAAACGGTTCGCAGGCATCTAGGCAAATCGATATGAAAATGGTAACACAAGAATTCGCCTCATTGTGGGGAAAATAACCTGTAATTCTCGCAAATTGGGGACCTAACGAATCCTAAATCAACGGAGTTGGTTATGCGCAGCAGATGAGGGAGAAAGGAAACCCCGATGAATGCAGTAAACAGAGGAAAGGGAACTGTTACAGCAATGAGAGGTGGTAAAGGAAAGAATGGGACATGAACTTGAGAGGTGGTAAAGGAAAGAATGGACAGATGGAAAAAAACAGTTCACTTTCCTCTGTATACTGCATTCATCGGGGTTTCCTTTCTTCCTCCTCTGCTGTGCATAACCAACTCCTCCGTTGGTATTCTACAGCGATGGTATTCTCAACATCGTTGTTCTATATATTCTTTTAAACAGTCCCAGAGTGGGAGGGGAGTCGTGGAAAGTGAGATGAGGTGGATGAAACCATTGACCCAGGCAGACTGCCATCAACTACCACAATGCAATTTGGCTATCATGTCTCGCACACTTTGTTTTTCGACCCTCATATAACGTAAACCCCTGCCCCTCCCATCAGGTTAAGATCTGTTGTAAGTTTAGGTGCCAAAAGTAATACCATTTCATACGCAATTATCCGTACAAGTTGAGACCAGAACTAGTGTTGTACATAAGTTGATTATTATCAAAAGACTAGGCTAGTGGCGTTCGGAACGCGGTACCTGGCATGAAGCCCGAACACTTACGTAAACGATCTTAAACCCATGGAAATCTTGCACACAATATCGCTACCGTCTGTATTAGAGTGAGTTCAAGTCCGTCTGTATTACGTACCCATGAAACACCACATCAGTGAGTTCAGATTAGAGTTGACAGTTAAGCGTAACTAACCAACTCCCCCTTGTTACTAGCGTCAAACATAATGCGTTCCGTGAAACATACAACATGATTAAAAAAAATGGTAGATCTAGGGTACTTATCCGCGGCGGCCTAGACTATGGCAGTTGCGGTTCTTCAATGCAGTTTTACCTCCTGAACAAGAATTTTAAGTAATATTTATTCGGACGACTGTAATTAACCCCCAGGGGCCAGTACTGAGCACGGCGAAATACATTGGACGCCCCAATCCGACCCTAGTGGATGTCGCATACGCGGTTACGTTCCTTGCAGTCCGTGCGGACTGCTTCTGTAGAAATACCGCCATCCTCCACGGATGACCCTTGGAGGAACATTATTCCTCCAAGGGAGGACCTGAACATTATCCTAAAATTATTCGTGGCAATAGGCTAAAAGGACTAGAATTGACAGGGAGTGGTGATAAACCTACAGAAACCATTAACTGGTGGCTTGGGTGGGGAAATTAGGGAAAACGTGGTATACTGAATAGGATATGGAAGGAATGACATTTATCGGTCTAGCTTAAGCCAAAAATTCATTCAAGGTTACAACCCCGGTTATTATTTAAATTGACAGTATATAAAAACGGGGGAATCCACAAAAGGATTTTTTAAAGAAAAAAGGGATATAATGAACGTTAAGCGTAAAATGAAAACTCCGAGGTCTAAATGAGTTACCTAAACAAGCTAGAAGAAAAGATGGATTAGAAGACTTAGGGGTTCCCAGAACAACTGTTGACCTACATAACCTTCTGGCTACACAAGATTATAACTAGACAATGTCAAATGAGATATTCAACCCCAAGTCTAACGTTGAAAATGATATTTTCACAACAGCGTTTCAAAATGTAATTGAAATATACGTATCCTCAGCATTAAGCATTACTCGAAATTAGGTTTAAAGTAGCGGTTATGGACGTTTGTGATGATTTACAAGCAATGTAGAGAGAGAAAGAGAGAGAGAGAGAAAAAAACATTCATTACGGTGAAATAATAGCAGAGAATGAAGTCCTAAAAATCAGTTTACATGACCTCACCATGGCAACAAACTGAACCTTTACTTTCTGTCTCTACTTCGTACATTAATTACCCTTACCAATGCCTCTCATATTTCGTCTTTGATATTACTGTAACAGACGGGCAAACTCACCAACCTAGGTACAGACGTATAACAAAAGCGGCGAAGACGAGCAGAGTAAACAAACACACGCACTAACACACTACATTCTAAGAATCTAACACAAAATACCATGACTTGTGGTTGACTTGTGACTCTGTGAGTTGTGACTTGTCATCAGCTGAGTTACCGCGCCGCGTCGCTGGGCATTGTGGGAAATGCCGGTCGTTTTCTTTCCTTTGACGGAGAACTAAAAAGAAAAACATGTAGACAGTTCGCTAAGTCTATAATATTATCAATGGTTCTTTAGCGCAGATGTCAATTGTAATGCATATTTAGAATTATTTATTATATTTTATAAGATAAACTTTAGATATGAAGAAACTCGTTGTGACTAGACAAGGGAGTAATCAGATTTATGAAATTAAATATAGTTTCACGCAGTATAGAATTATATAGTTTCATTAATTACATCTATCTTACACAACACTTACAAGTAGAACTTATATTCAAGAGAGAGAGAGAGAGAGAGAGAGAGAGAGAGAGAGAGAGAGATTTACTAAAACTTGTAAAACAGAACAAGTTAACTGACGTAGGCCATATTCCCAAAAGAAGTTAAAGTCCTATCACTAACATCTTGCTCACTCTAATTTCGTTAGTCTGCCTGTTTACAGTTAGGTCTAATACTACCTACCTATCATCGTTGAACCAACAGAATTCGGAGGATTCCGAATAATGTCTGTCTTTCGAAAGAGCTTGTCAAGGATGAAATTCATCAAGGAAATACCACGCACATATAATTTACCTAACAAAATTACGGAAAACATATATATATATATATATATATATATATATATATATATATTATTATATATGCTATATATATATATATATCATATATATATATAATAATAATATATAATATATGTAGTATATATATATATATATATATATATATATTATTATATATAGTATTGTATTCATATATAATGGTGGGCCCCCCGACCCCACCGATACTGATGGAGTTGAAAAGAAATTTAAGTGGATATTTATTCAAGGTAACTGATCAGCATTTATCAAAGGTGTGACATCAACTTTTGATAAATAATTCTGTCTTGAAAACAGTGCATGATGGGATCAGCGCTGCATTTGAAGCGTTAGTCCTGATTTCAGTTAACCAGAATTATTGTGCAAATGGCTTTGTATTTACCTCGCTAGGTTTACTAGTATGTTTGTAGGAATACCATCGCCTACCGACAGTATTCCATGATTGATATCGCGTCTGTTACTCATATCATGACTGTTATTAGTTGAACAAGAACTATTACATTCATTTCCCGACGGATTCTTTCATCAGTACGAAGTGGAAACTTGAGAAAAAGGTAAAGTACTTGGCTGGCTAGATGAGATGAGGCCAATGTGAATGTAACAAAAAGTCCAAAGGGGGAGAACAATGCACCTAGGCCCCAAGAGAACCCGCAAGACACTTAGTACTTACGACAGTCCCACACGCAAGGCTTCTTGTAAGCGGAAACCTCTACGGATCTGGCAATGTCTTTGAATAAAGGACTAAAGGAAAAGTATTCCTAATGTTAGGCTTATGTAACCTGGCAACGGCAATAGAAAGACGTGGTTGCTGTAGATGAGACAACAGAAATATGCAGATGGGAAAGTCAAGATAATCGTTAACAATATATATATATATATATATATATATATATATATATATATATATATATATATATATATATATATATTGTGAACAACTTCCCCATCTGCATATTTCTGTGTCTGATCTACAGCAACCACGTCTTTCCATTGCCGTTGCCAGGTTACATAAGCCTAACATTAGGAATACTTTTCCTTTAGTCCTTTATTCAAAGACACACACACACACATATATATCATATATACATATTATATATATATTATACTATATTATATATATAATATATATAGATATATGGTTATGTATATATAATATATCTATAGATATATATATATATAGAAGAGAGAGAGAGAGAGAGAGAGAGAAGAGAGAGAGCGAGAGAGAGAGAGAGAGAAAGAAATTTGTTTGGTCCTTTTCCAGTCGAAGGGGAAAAAGAAAAATAGATACATATGGGAATGCAGAAAAAGGACACCACTGTTTTGGAGATGCAATACTAAATTAGGGATAAATGGAAAACGGAATCTCCTTGGCTACCGGAGAACGAATAAGGATTTACGATCCATACAGGTATTGAGAAGGGAAAGGTGATGATATTCCCCAGAGGAAATGAGCAAAACATTTCGCTCAGCTTTCTGCATACGACTTTCTCGTTATATTCAATGAAAATAAATGCATAATGAGAGAAACAGGAATTCAAGCGGAGATTAGGAGGTTAAATTTTTACCATTCCATTTTCACGATTCTCTTGTCTATGTTCATTCATAACTTCTTATTAGATACAAAATTTCGAAAGCAACAAAATTACGAACATCTGAACGAATATATTCTGTCATGAAAGAATTTAATCGAAAATGAGTAAGTAGGCTGACTGGATGTCAGGTTTCGAAGAGGAATGTAAATAGCAGGTGAATGCTGTGTTTTTAGTTGTGTTTTTCTGTCATGTATTTATATCATTGTTTTTTTTTTATATAGATATTGGTTTCACGATGCACTCGAAGGGGTACGTATCCTTTCTGTTACTCTTTCCTTGGACGAGAAAATGGTTGCTTTTCGGACAGTCCTTGGCGGTCTCTTACGATGCTCGACTCTTGTAATCTCAGGAAATTTGTTATCCAGTTGCACAACAATCATAGAAACTTGTTTATCGCTGATTCTCTCATCTCCAGCCCATTTTAAGCATGAAAGGGAGCAGTGGAGTGGTTGCCGTCCTCCATTATTTGCAATAAATGCTTTGTTGAAGCGTTTCCTATCATGTATGTGTCAGTAATTTCTTTACAGAACCACCACCCTTGAAAATGATATAATCAAATAAACGTTTAGCAACGCCTGGTCCAAAACGTATATATGTATATGTGGTTGAAAGTACAAACTAACGCAAATACGGTGTATAAACTTGTGCTTTACAAAATATATAATCATCTTCCCATCTGTTACTACATAGAGTGGGGTTCTATATCGTTTATAGGTGATAGCTGAGCCACACCTGAAAGCCCTTTGAGAAGTTATTTGGCAGCATCGTCTTTGACGTCTTGTGATGTCTTAATGGGCCGTCAGTCACGCGTCCGGTTTCAGCGCCCGTCGATCGTTTCGATCAAGACACTTAACTTAGTGGTGAAATAGTCTATCCTTGCCATGGGTCGGTATCGCTTATATCAGATTAATTTGCATAATCAATCAGTCTACGTTGAAAGGTCACTTCACTTCTGAAGATGTAGAGAGAGAATTGGTGATTTAGAAGGGTGTTTTTCCTTGTTTTTCAAAGCACTTTGTAGCTAACGGCCTTTCCACCATAGTAAAAAAATAAAATGTAAAAAAAAAAACGAGGAAGAGAGAGAGATTACCGATGACTTATATATAAAAAAGGAAGCCTTTAACAACTGAGGGCAGAAGGAACAAGCTTGAAGGCCTGATCACCTTTACCATCCCAGAAAGTACGGTTCATCTTTTAGTGCTTAAGGAAGATAAAGACATCAGGTCCTTGTCCTTGACATAAAGCCGAATAATTGCTCTCTTATTGAGGGCGAAGGAAGAGGATGGGCCGGTTTCGAATTTGCAAAGAAAACGATAACAACGACGAAAAGTTTATGGTTGGATCTCTCTCTCTCTTTCTCTCTCTCTCTCTCTCTTTCTCACCACACACACACACACATACACACACACACACACACACACACACACACATTGCTAACAATCCGAGGAGCATTTTTTTAATCCTCGAGTAGGCGGTTATTACACCATCTTCTCAATTCAAGACTAGTAAGATTGAGTCAGAATTCACCAGCGTTTGATTCAACTCGACCTGTTGATTCGAGAATGTTCGTCTTGGTTAGGCAACTTGGGAGCGTTTTCCTTCATGTCTCTCTCGTGGTGTAGTTATGGAAATGACTGCTTTTCGAGGATTTACCCCGAAATAGGACGGGTAGCGACTGTAGTTCTTGAATGGTATGGAAATTAGAGTATAGAATATCAGATGTATACATTATAATATATATATATATATATATATAATATATATATATTATATAATATATATATATATATATATATATATGTGTGTGTGTGTGTGTGTGTGTGTGTGTGTGTGTGTGTGTTTGTAAATAAATTCTTCTGTTAAAACAGGATACGTCTCAAGGATAAACCAGAGTGGTTCAATGGGCCTTTATACTTGATATATATAATCATATATATATAGATATAGATATATATACATATAATACATATAGATATATAGATATATATATATACTATATATATATATATATATATATATATATATATTATATATATATATATATACATAAATGTACATAAAGTACACGCACACACACACACACACACACACAAACATATATATAATATATATCATATATATATATATATATATATATATATATAATATATATACAATAGCTTCAGAGGGCAGGAATCCTATTCAGAGGGGATGAAAGAGGAAGCACTAGAGCGCATGAAGGAAACTCCTAGATGGCTGTCGAGATGGTTTCTCCCGTCCTAGAGGCAGATTTGATTAGAACAGTCGTTGGTTTCATGAATTTGATTAGGTTGCTGTATAGCAGATTTAAGCTCATTCATTTTTTAATTTTTTATTTTCTAATATTTAACGTATTCCTGCTTCAGTGTACTGGACAAATGATTTTGTCAGTATCACAAATTTGGTACTCAGTTCTGAGTCAAAGGTAATATGGGTAAAAATATTCATTTATTCATCCTCTCACGTTTAACGTCGTCTATGTGAATTCTTTAACTTATCGTGTATAGTTGAACAGTTATTTAACAGATAACTTTGGAGAAACGGGAACTTTTCCAAGAGGCCCTTCTTCTATAATAATTATATATTCATCTTTAAAGTTCAGGTGTATTATCTAATATATTCCGTATCATTCCAATGTTTTCCCACTTTACATGCTTTTGAAGAAACCTCACCCGTAAAAAAAAAAAATATATATAAGTATATTCATTTCATTTGTATTATTACTGATGTTGTTATTTGTATTAGAAATGAAATATCTGGAAGATCATCATAACTGGAGTTAGTTGAACGTCCAACTAAAGTACTCAATGGGGCAACTGTTCCACCGGTTCGTGTTCTTGAGGAGACAGGCGGCGCCGAGTTTTCCTAGTAGCAAGTGAAGTGACATCTGTCGAGTTCTGTAAAACGCTTCATTAGTTTAGTAATTTGTTGGAGGTTTTCAAGGAAATTGTTTTAATCCGCATTTTTCATGTTTCCTTTTTTCTCCTACTTTTCCTTTTTGTTACGAATCCAAATTCAGTGTATAGTTATCTAGTTACCATGTTTTTTCTATTGTCTTTTTTCTATGTTTATTCTCTCTTTTATTATCGTGATGACTTGAAACGTTTACCACTCTTATTTTTCTGAAAACAGAATTTCAAAAACGTCTGGACGAGAGAACCACAAGAGGGAAGGAAGCTTAGACTCAAAATTACAGTCCTGTTCAAAGATAACTTACGTATAAATTGATTGTCAATGCAGTTCACTTGGTGCAATATAGTGTGCAACTGCATCCACGTTGTAGCATTTTACTTTCACATCCATTTTCTCTTCTGAAAAAAAAAAGAAAAAAAAATCGTGATGGGCCGAAAGTGGTAAAAACCTAAGGGAGCTGTTGCGATCGATAGAGCAAGACTAAAGGCTTTGTGCTTTCGTCTTAATAGAGATAACTCAGTAGCAAAATGGGAGACTTGGAAGTGAGATGAAAGCACGGGATTTATTTCCAAAGGGACACAAAAGCGACGGTAAACTTGAGTGCTAAAAAAAAAGAAAAAAAAAGTCAGAGAAAAGGTACTAAAGGAAGGAAACTCAATTTCCCTCTTTTAATAATTTTCTTGCACGTATTTGATATTTGATTTGATTTTATTTCATTCTTATTTTTAGTGCTTTTATAATGAAAGCTAAAGCCTGTGATTTAGCGTTATGATCCTTCTTAATATCAATTTACAGGACTTCGTACATTTTGTATTTAAACTATGAAAAATAATATATTAACTCTTTTGGAAGAAGGAAAAAGTGCTTTAAAATACTTTCTTTAAAAATAGCATCGTTTATTCGTCTCCTTTGGTCGTTTGTACCAGTTTCCTTCTGCCCCTACCGTCTAATTCTGTAGCTTAATTAATACCCTCTCACCTTTACCTCAGCTGCCCTATCTGGCGAGTATAATCCCTTGACCTTTTGCCTCTTTTTATATTTCTATTTAGAAAGTGGCTTAGATTTTGACGACTGGGAATTGGTGTTATGTCCTGCTTTCTTCTTAGAATTTTATATTTTATTGTGCTATTAAAAAATGCCTTTTCCAGGATTTGTTTCACTGAGTGTTGTCACTGTTTCCCTTAACCTTCAGTGAAGGTTTAAAAGGTCATTTTATTTCCATCGTGCATCTGTCTGTGAGAAGCTTCCAGCTAACCTTTTTACAACTGTAATCTTTGTTTAACATGTCCAGTTCTCCGCTAAGTATTACAGTTGCTTATGAAATTTCTATTATTTCAGTGATATAATGAATAGACTTAGTTATGTATCTATCCTTCATTTCTTGAGTACAACTGAACTTGTAAGCCGTATATTCGTCAATAATTCAGTGATTTCAGTCAGTATTCAATGCTAGATGTAATAGGTACCTATTTATTTTTTTTTTTCAAATGGCTTACCTAAATATTGTGGAAGTTTTTTTTTCACAGCAATAATTTTTATAACTACGTACACAGATCCTCAATTATCTTATTTTACCTGGTTTATAACTTGTATTACTTTGATTACTTCATGATATTTGATATCATCATGCGTTTTATAGCTGATTTCAAGTTGATTAAAAATACTTGAGAATACAAATAAGAATAAGTTATGCACGAGCTCAACAGTGAACAGCTTGTTGGCTAATTTTGGAATTTGGGCTTTCGTTTGACATTTTTTTTTCTTTTATGGAGAATTTGTTTATAGTGAACTGCACCGACACTGCAGGAGGATTCCGGAGAAACTTCGTGTTGAACCTGAGGTTCTTTGGTTTTGTCCCTGATAAGGAGACTTTTCGAGAAGTTGATCCAGCTCTTGTCTAGAGACTGCTTATCTGCAACTTCATTTCCTCTCTCTTCCTCCCTCCGTCTACCAAGCGCTGACTTTTATGTAGTAAGAATTTTGCTAATTTAGCTTCCAGTAAAGTTGATTTAATATTTGATTAGTTATTCTAAGTTTTCCTATATTTGCAGAACTGAATGATTAGGGGACCTCTTTAATGAAGCTATTATTATCCTGTTTATCGTTAATCGCTTGGCATCCTTACCGTTGATCAGTATCTTATTCAATATTGATACTGTTCTCCACCAGGGTGGTATCCCATTACTCTTGAAATGCTAGTCTTTGCTGATAAAAGGATTCAGTTTAGTTCAATTAACCCGTAAGCACCAATGTAACTGATGAGCCTTCGGTCAAGAATGGGAAGATAGGAAGAAATGGCGGTGACTTTTTCTTCGTAAAGGGTAACATTGAAGATGAAATATTAAAAGCTGACGAATCTTCAAATTAACAATAAAAACAAACTTACTGAAGAGGTTTTGATTGAATATATATTACATTTTGTAAAACAAGAACAATATCATTATGATGTATACTCTCAACGCTTTATATCACGAGGGAAACTTTATATAAGGATGGATGTGTAACTCCGAACGACTGAGCCTGAAATAAGTATTCTTCGTAGAGTCGTCATTGAAACGTAACCGAGACACAAGTCACTATGATCTACAACGTTCGTGGTTCATCTTTAATAAAAAATGCGCCATAAGATGACTTTTGTTTGCTATGTAAATTTAATGACCTTTCGTAATTTTAATAAGGATTGCTTTTTATAAAGAATTTTGCACCCTACTGTCTTCTCCAGTTACCCTTCATTCTTACTTTAAATCAAATCAGTTATGTGTAATTGTACACAGGCATATTTGGCATTTTGTTATCTTCTGAGGATTAAGAATAGAATAAAATAAAAGAAATGTATGGCAATTAGTAGCTTAAAATACCATAATTGAATAACACCTGGTAAAAAAAGTAAAAACTTTTGCAGTTTCTCTATAATCCTCATGTCACACGTTAACTCCAGAATATCGTTTTCTTTAAATATTCAAAAACCAAATGAAAGAAAAAGAGCTGTATTTCCCATAATGCACAACTCAAGTCACACCGTAATATTGTAAACAGTGAAGCGGTTTGCTCTGTGCAACTAGAGTTAGTCTATTGATAAACCTTTGACATTTGTAGCTCGTTAGTTAAGTGTGGGCTGCAAATACTAAACGTGAGCCTAAGCATTTTTTTGACGAAACAGAAGAGGAGCAAAACTACTGTAAGACTGAAGAATGGAAGGCATCATAATGAAGCAGGGGCTAGGCATCATTGATCGAAGACTGAAATATAAGTGTCAATTTCTTGGTTATTTTCCTATATTGCTGAAGCTCTTATACAAGATAAATGTCTGCAAATTCGGTTACATACACGGAGCCTAGACTTGTAGGATTCTCCAAGCCCGATATGGATAGAGAGCTACGTTTTCATTTGTTATTTAGAATTTATTATCCACGGTTATTTTATACAACACTGGTAGGGGACGTGCATTGGAAATGGTGCTATACCCATTGCAATATGTTGAATATGTATTATACCATTTAGCCCGGACTCGGTATTTTTATTAAGTTGGGAGAGGATGATTATACTGTATTTCCAGATTCATTATCAGGAAGGGGTAGATACTTGTTGGTATACATTCACCTAGCCTAGGCCTATAGGTAACAATATATGTGGAAGATATGATACCTATTTACATCGGTATCTGGATTAGGTTTACATGAAAGATCGTATGTTAAATCTAGTAGGGTTGCTGTAAACTTGTATAGATGTTAGCCTATTAAGAACGTCCATGAGAGCCATTTCTGAAATCGGGGCCTCACAATCATTCAAACTGTGAAGCAACTGTAAGAATCGCATAGCCCAAGCTTAGGTCGAAATGTTGTAGACCACTACTCTAACCTAGCCATTAGATAATAGGGATACTTGAATATATGCCGCCCACCCGTTATTGTATCTAGCGTCTCTTATGATTTACAAAATTACAACGGCCTAGGTCGAGTTAGTGGGGTCCATGACTGCCTGATTCCTCTGACTGTTGACAATTACTGGTTGAGTGTCCCAGTCTTCAGGACATAAGATAGCTTTTCCTTTTAGAGTACCTGAATGGGGAGGGAATATTATCAGTCAGACGAGTGATATTTTTAGGATTGTGGAGAAAGCAGGCTTTCTACAAAAATTATAACTTTTTATAGTAAAGTGTAAATGATGTCATCTATGTAACTTAAGCATACATAGGATGAAACTTTTTATTATTGTTTTATTTATTATCTATTTTTTTTTTTAGATTACATAATGGCACATTAAATAATCTAAAAATAGTACATTTTTGCATCAATCAATCAGTCAGACATGTACACTAGGTCAAGTTACGCTAGGTATGGGAAGCTTGGTCAGGATGAGTACCTGTAGCATTTATCAATATGATTCATGCCACACTTGGTTAGGGGTGAATATTGAAATGGTACGAAGCGTCTCCTTCCCCCGGAATCAAGTGGGACATGCATAGCTGTATTTCATATTTGCCACACCTGTAAACCCAGGTTTCCCAATGTGGCCCCTCAAAATTCTGTATAAATATGAAAGGGTATGTAGGTAATGGGTTAACGAAGCATTTGCGACAGAAATAAATTTCAAGTTTGTATATCAAATCACTTAAGAGCTATCAGCATTACTGTTTCACATTCGTTCTGCACTGTAGGTTTTAAAGTAACATTTAACCGAACTTGATTAAGAAATATTCCATATTTTGTCGGTCCATAGATTTTGTTTAGAAACAGAAAAAATAAGGCAGTTTTTATTGTTCATTATTACATATTTGTGTGCCCACTGAATTCCATTTACTTCTTGTTACATTTTTCTTAAATTTTTTTTTAAACGTATGGCATAACGTTTCTGATATTATCAAACTTTCACTGTGCAGATAGAACGTTCCGTCGGATTGGTGTTAATTACATTAAATTAGTCATTCTTTGTTACATTTTGCGAGATTTGGTTTCCTTTTGATGACATCATTTGTGTGCTGTTCTTTTTTATGCCTAAATGATAAAATTGGAAGGGAGCAGAAATATGGTTTTATTGAGTTTTTCGCTGATTGTTGTAGCCATTCACTTTCTTGTGGTAAGAGTTCTATCGACACATTTATTCCGAAGCTTGCTCTCTTTTTTTAAGAACCATAGGTCTCTCTCTCTCTCTCTCTCTCTCTCTCTCCTCCTCCTCCTCCCTCTCGCTCTCTCTCTCTCTCTATGGCCGAGTCTTCATTATCAGCGTCCATAAACAACACCAATATCAATTTTTGGGGAATTGAGAACTAAATTTGAAACTTTGAAACATTTGAAATTTTTTCTATATGCGGACCTGCAGAATTTGAATCAATATTTTGGTGAAATTTGATTTCCTCCAATTACTTCATATTTCACTCACTGCCCGATTCTTAATCATCAACGACCATGAACAACACTAACATCAATTTTGGGGCAAAGAGAACTAAATTTGAACCATTGCAAAGTACGCCATTTTTTCCATATGCGGACCTGCAGAATTTGAATGGATTTTTTAGTGAAATTTAATTTTCCCAATTAATGTATATTTCACTCTAAGGCCGAGCCCTTATTATCAACGTCTATGAACAACACGAATATCAATTTTGGCGGCATAGAGAACTAAATCTGAAACGTTGAAAATGATGACATTTTTTTCCATACGCAGACCTGCAGAATTTGAATCGATTTTTTGGTAAAATTTCATATCCTCCAAATAATTTATATTTCACTCTTTGGCCGAGTCTTTATCATCAACGTCCATAAACAACATTAATATCAATTTTGAGGGGTTACAGAACTAAATTATAGATGTTGAAAAATTTGACATTTTTTCCATTGCGGATATGGAAATTTTGAATGGATTTTATTGGTGAAATTTTAGTTCCTCAAATCAATTTATATTTCACTCTATGGCCGAGTATTCCTTAATAACTGCCATGAGCAACACTAATATCAAATTTGGGGGCATACTCAACTAAATTTGAAACATTGAAAAATTTGACATTTTTTCATGTGGAACTGCAGAATTTGAATGGATTTTTTGGTGGAATTTTATTTCCTCCAATTGATTTATTTTTCACTCTCTGGCCTAGTATTCATCATCAGTGGCCATAAATAACACTAATATTAATTTTGAGGGCAAAGAGAACTAAATTTGGAACGTTGAAAAATTTGACATTTTTTCATACTCGGACCTGCAAAATTTGAATGGATTTTTTATGAAATTTGATTTCCTCCAATTAATTTATATTTCACTCTATGACCGAGCCATCATCATCAGCGGCCATAAGTAACACTAATATCAATTTTGGGTGCATGGAGAACTAAATTTGATACATTTAAAAATTTGACATTTTTTCCATACAGCTGACCTGCAGAATTTGAATGAGTTTTTGGGGAAATTTGATTTCCGCCAATTAATTTATATTTCACTCCGTGGCCGATTCTTTATCATCAACGTCCATAAACAACACTAATACCAATTTTGTGTGTATAGAAATTGAATTTGAAACATTGAAAAATTTGACATTTTCCATACACTAACCTGCAGAATTTGAATGGATTATTTAGGTGAAATTTGATTTCCTCCAGTTAATTTATATTTCACTCTATGGCCGAGTCTTCATCATCAAAGTCCACGAACAACAGTAATATAAATTTTGAGTGCATAGAGAACTATATTTGAAACTTTGAAAAATCTGACAATTTTTCCATATGTCCTTTTTGGTGAAAATTAATTTTCTTCAACTGATTTATATTTCACTGTGTCCGAGTTTTCATCATCGTCCATAAACAAAATTAATCTCAATTTTGGGGACAAAGAGAACTCAATTTGAAACATTGACAAGTTTGATATTTTTTCCATACGCCGATCATCAGAATTTTAACGTTTTTTATAGTTAAATTTAATTTCCTCCAGTTGATTTATATTTCACTCTAAGGCCGAGTTTTCATCAGCAACGTCCATAAACAAAACTAATCTCAGTTTTTCGGGGCATAGAGAACTAAATTTGAAACATTGAAAAATTTGACATTTTTTACATATGCGGATCTGGAGAATTTTAACATTATTTTTGATGAAATTTAATTTCCTTCAATTGATTTATATTTCACTTAATGGCCGAGTTTTCATCATCAACGTCCATTAACAACGCTTATCTTAATACTGGGTACATAGAGAACTAAATTTGAAACGTTGAGAAATATAAAATTTTTCCATAAGCTGACCTGTAGAATTTGAACGTTATTTATGGTGAAATTTAATTTCCTATAATTTATTTATAATTCACTTCATTGCCGAGTTTTTATCATCAACGTCCATAAAGAACAGTAATCACAATTTTGGGGGCATAGAGAACTAAATTTGAAACATTTAAAAATTTGACGTTTTTCCATACTCGTACCTGCAGAATTTGAACGTTATTTTTGGAGAAATTTAATTTCCTCCAATTAATATTTATTTCCTTCTATGGCCAACTTTTCATATTCAACGTCCATAAACAACACTAATCTCATTTTTGTGGTCACAGAGCACAATTTGAAATTTTGAAAAATTTGACATTTTTTCAAACGCGGATCTGCAAATTTGATCGTTATCTTTGGTGAAATTTAATTTCTTCCAATTAATTTATATTTCACTCTATGGCCAAGTTTTCAACATGAACGTCCATAAGTAACGCCAATCTAAATTTTTGGGGAATAGAGAGCTAAATTTGAAACGTTGAAAAATTTGACACTTATCCCATATGCGTACCGGCTGAATTTGAATGGAATTTTTGTTGAAATATAAATTTCCCGTTTTTAATTTATTTTTCGCTAATCTCAGTTTGGTGGCATAGAGTACTAAACTTGAAACGTTGAAAAATTTGACATTTTGTTCATACCCTGACCTGCAGAGTTTCAACGTTATATTTTTGTATAATTAAATTTCCTCTAATTGATTTATATATCACTTTATGGCAGACTTTTCATCATCAACGTCCATAAACAACACTAATCTCAGTTTTGGGGGCATAGAGAACTAAATTTCAAATGTTTAAAAATTTTACTGTTTTTGCGTTTATACAGTACTGCAGAATTTGGACTGAATTTTTGTTGAAATTGAATTTTCTCTAATTAATTTATATTTCACTCTATGGCCGAATTTTAATCACCAACGTCCATAAACAACGCCAATCTCTACTTTGGTGTCATAGAGTACTAAATTTGAAACTTTGAAAACCTTTGACACTTTTTCCATACGCGGACTTGCAGAATTTGAACGTTATTTTTGTTGAAATTTAATTTCCTATAATTAATTTATGTTTCACTCTGTGGCAGAGTCTTCATCATCAAAGTCCATAAAGAACACTAATCTCAATTTTAGGGCATAGATAACTAAATGGAAAACGTTGGAATATTTCACATTTTTCCCATATGCAGACCTGTAAAATTTTGAAATTTGATTTCCTACGATTTCTTTATTTTTACTCTATTTTAGGGACACAGGGAACTAAATGTGAAATGGTGAAAAATTTGACATTGTTTGCATACCTGGACGTGCAGAATTTGCTCTGTATTTTTGGTGAAATTTAATTTCCTCAAATTAATTTATATTTCACTTTATGGCCGAGTTCTCACCTTCACTGTCCATAAACAATACTAATATCGTCTCCCAGTCCTTCATTGTAAAGAAAAAGAATTAATGTCTTATCACTTCCAAAAGATTCTCACATTTTATTGAGCCTACGTGCTCCTTCTCACCGGCAACCTGTTACACAAAAAACCTCACTGGCCTGTCCCCGAATGAATGCCTCTACTTCTTACTGTGTTGCCTATTATATTCTGCTGGGACTGGCCCTAATGCCTGCACATACGCATAAACTATATTTTTCTTGGAGGTTCTTTGTTTGCATTCCCCTGTGACACGAGGTGCCGTGTGACCTGTCTGTAGTCACCATGCACGCATACCTATCCTCTTGGTCAACCTGTGTGCACCAAATGCTCTGACTCGAGCGATTTAACGTTTGTCAGCGTATACAGTTTATTCTCCTAAAATGTGAGCTGATCGGCCTCTTGACAGATCAAAGATTTTCTGTCGGAACATTCCAATCACTTCTCGATAGTATCCGTTGTCTCTGTGATGTCGAAAACTTATAATAACTATTTGATCATGTTCTTGGAGCAGATACCAAATGTATTTCGTAATGGTAACTACTGTTTATGATCACTGGATTGATTGCTATTTGCTGTGCATTCTCTCTCTCTCTCTCTCTCTCTCTCTCTCTCTCTCTCTCTCTCTCTCTCTCTCTCTCATGTCGCATTCTCTGTTTCTCCCTCTCTCCCTTTGATATTTTCGGTCCAAAACTTCCCAAGCTTCCACTGCTTTCGTGTTAGAAGTAATTGCAAGGTCGAGAAAAGGATAGAAAAATAGTGCAAATACCAAACGAGGAAAGCTTTAAGTGAATGAGTGGATCTGCTTGCAAACAAAAATGGTTACTTTTCACCAGTAGCCGGTTTGTAGTGTTTGCCGACTAACACACAAGTGAGGAGAGAGAATTAGGGGAAAATAATGAAATATACGTTTCTTTCTTGAATATCTTCATGTGAAAGGAATTCTGGAATTTCATTATTTTCATTTGGGCTATTTGTCACTACCAGTAGAGTACCTTTATTCAGGCTTATTTGGATGTCGGCCTTCTGCAAATATCTTTTTTTTTCTTTCTTTTTTTTCTTTTTTTTTTACCTTTCATTCACAGCTCCCTTCAATTTTTTTTTTTTTTTTACCTTTCATTCACAGCTCCCTTCAATCCATAATTTTCTTTTTTCAGGACCGAGCTTGGACCCGGAAAGGCTAGAGATCAGAAGACAAATGCAGTGAGTATAGCTTAATTGGCAGTAGAACGGTAGTCGAAAAACATTTCGTAGAAGAATAAGGACACAATTTCTGCAAACGTTTTCAGGAAAACGAGAAAGATAATTAGCTTTAGATCGGTGGCCTGAGCCTGGTCAAGATGAAATTACTAAAATTAAGTCGAATTTAGTAAAGGCGGCGAAATTGTCGAGATTTCACTATGTAAGTTTATGAAATTAGTGATATTTTACTAGGGGCTGATTTTAGTTCATCTTAAAACGCTCGCTATCATTATGTGAGACAATGCAACCAACAAGTTTCCAAATGAATAACTCTTATTGCCGGCCTTTTTATTTAAACGAATTCCTGTTGCTGTTTCTGATCCGAGTATCATTGCTAACTTACTTTATGGAATTTTGTACAGCATAGATAGAAGACTATTAGATCATGAGAAATGTGCTTTGGGTTGTGAAGTTTGATCGTAAACGTAACATTCGGCCTTTCATGCTTTTACACTTTATTTTCACAACCGATTTTGCGCTGCAGCGAAGGATATTTCAGGATTTATGCAACGAAAATTATCGACTTTCTCTTTATTTAGCATTCAGTGACTTAATTTTTTCATGGTTATGAATACGGTACACGACCTCTTTACCATTGTCATTATTATTATTATTATCATTCAACGTCACAAAATGTTGTACAACGCATGTGTTTGTCATAGTGTTTTCCACTACAAAGAATTATGAATGGCTGGTCTCTAATAATTTTTGTATCCTGGCCTTTGTTCAGTGTCCCGAGTGAAGGTCGTTTAAGTAACCTAAGGTTTGGTTATTCTACTATTTTATGTAAAGATTTTATAGGCCAGAAAATTAATTTACCCTAAATAAGGTATAGTACTTCAGCTGGCTCAACATGTTCTGCTCAACAATGCATTGATTAGCGAAATTGCTCCCATTCCCAAAGACACACACACACACACACACACACGAGTCCATATTTATCTCCAGTGAACTGGTGCTGTTTCCTTTTTTATACTCTTTTATTTGCATTTTTTGTCTGTTTGTTTGTTTGTTAGTCTTGGTCAAATCTTGTCACTCAATTTTCGACTTGTTCTCTTCGTCCGATGGACTTGAAATTTTGCATTGTTACTCAATCCCGGTGACAGTACATGATCAGTAGGTCAGCAGTGGCTTCTAGCGACCCTACACTGACCTCTCAGGATTTGTATTAAATTCTTTGGATTTTTTCATAAATTTACTTGCCTCTACAGGATATCAGTTTCATTGGCTTCATTCATAAATCTGTTACATTTTCTGTCAAAACTAAAAAGTATTAAATAAAGAAGATATAAGATTTTTTTAAAACATGGTTTTATTAATTTTTTTAGACATGCTTTTATTAAATTGCACTCAAAAGTGAAAATTGAATTTTTTGAGACACCAGGATTTTTTTTATAATCAAGTCTACAAAAATAAAAGCGTGGGCCCCAAATATGGAAGAAAATGCTATAAGGAATAAATACAATATTTGTCTTTCCTTGTAGCCTTTTCTTTCATATTTAGCACCCACATTTTTATTTTGTAGACATGATTAATTGTAAGATAATCCTAGTGTGTCTCATAGAATATATTTTTCACCTTTTAGTGCATTTTAATAAAAGCGTCTTTAACAGTTCTCTTTTATATTTTTTTATTCTTCTATTTAAACATTTGCTAGAAATTGATCTATGTAGTATACTAGCAGCTGACCCATTTGCCAGCTGGAGTTAACTGTGCGCTTAGAAAACGAGGAGGGGTATAGAAAATGAGGAGAGGTATTCTTACAGCCCTTCCCCTCTTCCCCCAAATGCTTCTCAATCTTCATTACGGAGGGACTCAAACTTTATTTCCA